>NW_023339807.1:22844471-22878667 GCF_004916995.1 Morone saxatilis | reverse complement strand
AAAAGGTAGCTTGTTAAGCCTAGCAACAAGAAAATCATTGCTGTGTCTCTTCTTACAACTCCAAAACTTTGTTTATATGTCATTCAAAGGGATGGTTGGATGAGAAGATCAATAACACTGCCCGTCTGTGTGCCTAGCTTAGCATAAAGACTGGAAACAGGGAAAGCAGCTAGCTTGGTTTTGTCCAAAGGTAAAAAATATGCTTATGACATTTCTATAGTTGACTAGTAAGAGTAGAAATGTAAAATGTTATGTGTGTATTTTTGAACTTTTGAGGGTGCTGTTTCCCCCTTCTTGCAGTCTTATGCTAAACTAAGCTAATCTCTTCCGGTTTCCAGCTCCGTACTTTGCACACTGGTATGACAATGGTGTCAATCTTCTCATCTAGCTTTGGGCAAGAAAGAAAAGCAAAAAAATATACAATTTCAATTTTTTTTAACTCATTTAGAAATATAAATGGAGATATTAGGGGAGTACATATAACCAAGAGCTAGGCACAGAGCTGTGTAAAATGCATCTTGGCCTCATTGTTGCCAGCTTTGTACATTTTTGACACCTGCGTGATGTTTTCATGTATTGTTGACTGGTTTTAACAAACTCACATTTAACAAACTGAGCAGACTGTGAGATGCTCTTAAAAGGTCAGAAAACTGGAGCTGAGATAACCATAAGATGTCAAATTACTATTTCAAGGGTAAGAAAATAAATGCTTTCATGCTCAATAAGCAACATAAAAGGTGTACTCTTCCTCTTTTGGAGGCTAACTGTAATGCCAGTCTTTGTGCCAAGTTAGGCTAAATAAATCATGGGGCCATCTCTCTATTGAATTTATAAAGACGAAATTGATATCGATCTTCACATTTCAAGCAGACTGCCAAAATGTTGACGCATTCCTTAATAATAGCACCTGAGCAATTTACTCTGCTGAACTATTGGCTGAATATAAAGCATTTCATAAAGGTTGTTGTATTTGCTGTTCGAAAAACACGTGGTTAAAATTCTGTTGTTTAATGAAAGACAATAAATAAATAGGGCCATCCACAAAAAGAAACCAAAAGCAGTATGTGACGTTGAGCAGAGTAAAACGACACAGCAATGGCAATGAGGCACCAAAAAATAATCCCAAACAAATGACCTCTTATTACTACATAAGGTATTCTCATGGCGCATTTATTTTAGCTCACTTATGGTAAAAACGTCAGTTGAAAGCAGTCAAATGACGACTCACAGGCAAAAACTCACTGGGTCACACAAACACCAAAGCTTTACTTGCACTTTTCCTGGAACCACACTCAGTCTGGTGACCGTGCCATTGAAAAGCTGCCCAGAGAAGCAGGTGTGATGGCAGCTTTTTGGTCGCTGGTGAGCACGGCGAGACCGAGTGAGTTAATCGCTGTGATTTCAGGTTGTTTTGATGCCTGGCACACCGGAGCCGACTGGGAGTAGGCTGTCGTTAATTGCAGGGAGCAAAGAGGTCGCTGCCGCTCAGCTCGTGGCATAAACATTATTCATCAGGAGTGACAAGGTCATACACTTCAAAATAGTTCACAGATTAATTATTGTTCTTGTGGTAATGTCTTTGTCTTGATGGAACATCGTAATGTAAAGTTACACTGTGGACGTTCATGGCCGTTCATTATGGTCAAAACTGATGATTGTCAACATACCTAAAAAGTTGTATTGCTTTAGCCTAAAATCTGTTTTATGAACATCAATATGTTTCAAACCAACATATATTATTGTAATAAGAGTGATAATGTCTTCTTTGTTTAAATTCAGATTACTGTGATACTGTGAATCTCGGTTAAAGCATGGCGGTGTTGAGTATGCAGACTGGAGGAACTGGGTAGATTTTCTGGCTCTTGCCTGCAGCGTATTCAACCTCAACTCATATTAAACAGAACATAAATTGCGCACAACTAATAAGTGAAGTCACTGGTCCTCCTTTCATAGCTGAGTCCACAGCCTTTAAATAAATGTTCCAGTCACGGTATTGAGTGTAACAGCCTGGAATAATGGCTTTTTCATACCAGATGTTCTTCTTTACATCAGTCAACAAGCATCTGCAGTGTCTACTGAAAACACACAGATACAGTTAGAGGACAGTCAGTCATAGGTGCACCAAACTGAACGCTCAATCCTCTTCTGGCAGTAGTAATCAATAGACGCCCTTGCTTAAGGTCACCTGGTCATGTGATGTCAGGCAGTCTGTGAATGGCATAAAAGAACTGCAGCAGCAACACTGACAGAGTGAAAAGAGAAACATCACAGCACCTGAATGTAGTTTCATTGACCACACTTTATAATCTTAACAAAGGCCTACATTTAAATTTCCCCGTGGCTTTCTTTGTGGCTGTTTGTAAAGCAGTATCTTAACAGTGAGCCACTGTCCCAAGTGACGAAGACAGACGGATTGGTGTTGTATCTGCAGTAATGTGAATGCTGTACTGGAGTGTTGTGGTAAAGGGGAAGTTCTCGATTTAACTGTCAATCTATGTTCCAACCCTCACCTATGGTTATGAGCTTTGGGTAATTCCTGAAAAACTGGATCGTGGGTTCAAGCAGCCAAAATGAGTTTCCCTCAGAGAGTGGATAGACTTACCTTTACAGCCCTTTAGGACCAGGCGTTAAAAAAACTAATAATTTGTTATTAATATTCCATCCTCTCTCATATTTTCTGCCACCTTGAACCTTTTTGCTGAAGTCAATTGGAGACTAGAGACACAGAATGTTGAATTTGCCAACTTATTTCTCTAACAATGGCACAATCCCATTGGAATCAGAATGTGCAGGTCAGAGTTGGTTAGTTGATTTTTTGCTGCCCAACCTGTTGGAAAATTGGTGTAGTGCGTGTTGCTATGACCCGTGCAGCTGCCTGAGAGAGCACAATGGCCTTGCTCTGTGCAATGCCGAACTTGCACTTTTGATGTATGTTTGTTAGAGATAAGTTGAGGAACTAGCCAGAAGGAGAGCAGAATTTAACTGTTGCTTCCCCACGTTAAAAGGTTTAAGATGAGCCAATTTAGATGGTTCAGGCCTCTGTTTAGGATACCTCTAGTACACCTCCTTGTGGAGGTTACTCCAGACATGTCTAAGACCCCTGGGATGACCACGAGAGGGATTATATATCCTGTCTGGCCTGGGGCTACCTCAGGATCTCCTGGAGGATGTGGCTACGGGCTGTTTTGCTGCCACTGTGGCTCAGACATGATAAAGCAGCAGAAAATGCTCGGATGGAGTATCTTGACAAAGC
Source organism: Morone saxatilis (assembly GCF_004916995.1). Lineage (NCBI taxonomy): Eukaryota > Metazoa > Chordata > Actinopteri > Moronidae > Morone > Morone saxatilis. Next base: position 22,875,414 of record NW_023339807.1, on the reverse strand, counting down.
AGAAGATAACAAATATGTTGGTTTGTGCAGTCATGAGAAGTAGAGTCATGGGTGGTGACTGTTTTGGCTATTGGTTGTACTTTTGTTGCTGATTCAGAGCAGACAGACTTGCTGTGTAAATGCAGTCAGCACAAATGATAAAACAAGTGTGGGCCGGACCAATGCATTGACAGACTAATTTACTGGTAAATTTGCTGTCTTTAATAATAAACCCTATTATTCAGGTGTAAAATAATACCGAAGTACATATCTTTCTGACTTTATTAATCAAATATTAGGGGTCTTAAAACATGTTTGTACTTGCCATGAACACCAGCTGATACTCCATTAACAGATTTTTTATCGTTATCAGGCCTATAGTCATAAGACTTTAAGGCTCCACTATGTGCAGGCTTATGTATATGTCACCAATCCTGCGGAAGGATTGTGATGTATGTTTTGGGATTTTGTCAGTCGAACAAACCCTCTTAAAGCTTTCTCTGACTTTATTTCAATGCAGATGTCCTGTTTTTGTTCATTTGTCTACCACCTGCTCCTGTTCACGTACTTTAAAGATCTGCATTCAGAGCATACAGCGAGCTTCATGCAAGTGCAGCAAATTTCATAGTTGGAGTCAGTCAACTGTAAGAGAGGAGAGTATTACAACAAGTATAAAATGTGCCTCAAACCAATTTTAAAGGTTAATGGATTGGATGCTCACAAACACTGAAATACTAACAGAAAAACCCACATTGCATACATTAACATACATTTGAAGCATTTAGCACAAGCTTTCATGGTGAGTGTCAGTAAGCTGCAGTCCCTGGATGTCATTTAATACCTCAGCTTGAATAAATAGACAGCTTTCACCAGAAGCTCTTTCTGATTCTTCTTGTTTATCGGATGTCTGTACTTCTTTCACCATAACAGAAACATACCCGCTCTTTCAACCTCTGATGTATTTCTTAACCTTTGGCAGAAGGGAGCCCGGTGACAATGTAACTTGGAGCAGTTTTGCGGCGCGAATCGCCAACACCTCCACTGGGATAAATAAGGACCATATATAATGGCTCTCAAAAATAGCATGACATAATTCACTATTGATTTGCTCTCCTGGCTGGCTGATCTTCATTTTGTGACACCGGAGTGCGGAGAACTCAGAGGCATTGGCATCGATCAGGTTGCGCTGCTAAGGCAAAATTTCATTTTCGTAAATGTGGCAGCAGTCCTCTGTATTCCATACACTGACCTGTGTTGTTTTATAAGTCAGATATATTGATCCACTGCTGTATTTATTCATAAAATATCAGACATTTCTTTCAGAACACAGCAGCTATTTGTACATGTTAATGTGATCTCTCGACATTGGATTGGAGGTCTGATTGCAGAGCTGTCTATCTCAAATGCATTATATATATATTTATTTTATATGTATGTCATGGCATATAATCAATTATCTCTTGAATAACTTACCTTATGAACTTGTAAAGGTGTTTTAACACTGTAAGAACTACTTAGATGTAACTGAAAATAAATGAAGCAACCACTTTTTGTAAGTTTAGTGAACTTCTTGGTATTTTGAGTTGGGAAAACTCATTAATATGCTGTAGCTGTATAACTACATATTGAGTATAGTCAACATGAAAAAGCCAAAAACAAAAGAAGAGTTTAACTAACTTTATTAAAGAAAACACATGAATTACATCCGACCTGATTAAACTGAGTTGCATCAAATATAAAAGTCAGTATTTACCATTTTTATCAGCTTTTCTTTTTGTGTTTTGCTTCAAATCTACATTGAATAATTATATACTTGTGTCTGGTCTAGAAAGTTGAGTGTGATTCCAGTTTGGACTGGTCTGCTTCTTGTTTTGACTGTGTTGGTCTATCAATTTAATTTAATTTTACTTTCTTAAGTTTCAACCTAATAAACTGGTCTACCCTGTGTGATCATTCCTCGTTTTTATTTAACTACTTATTTTTTACTCTCGAAAGGCGTGCACTGTTGACTGGGGTATATGGCAATAAATTGAATTATGAAATGAGAGTCTAGAAGCAAAAAAAAATAAATTGAGTCAATTTCTGTTGAGCATAAATATTCTCTTAAGCTTAAAATATCCTTGTAATAGATTCAAAACCTGAAAAATGAAAAAGAATTGCAAACAGAAAATCTATTTAAATAAATAAATTACATGAAAACCAAAAAATATATAATTTCTAAAAGTCTAAATGCCACAGTATGAAATGTCTACAGCCACAGAGGTCTTTCTTCAGTCAGTTACATTACATACATCAACGTAGTTCTTCAGAGCATCATTCTTCGTAAATAAAATAAATAAATAAAATCTTCCAGGAACGATGCATTTGCGGGATGTTGACAGCATACTTTAGCTAGCTAGCAAAGTCTGTGGCAAATAACAAAACACAGTAACAAAACGGTTGTAATAACTCGAATATGACAATTTAAAAAATCCTGAACCCAAAAGAGAGAAAAACAGTCAAACTCCACAATTCAGTACTACATAGTTTGCAGTCTTTTATAATGTCTATAAAGAGATATATAAGAATAACAGAATACACAGACTTAAACATGACAGTTAATTCAAAATATTCAACCCTGCATATTGTCACAAGCAGTATGTTTTGTGTGTCTATTAGCGCATTCATTCATATGTTCTGTTGTGGGGGCATTTCCCTAAGAGCATTGCTGCTTGTGCTAGCAGACGAGTTTAATTGCTGTTGCTTGAGACTTTATACTTATGCCCCCTTGAAACTTTTGTAACTAATTTCTGTTGTGTTCTGTGCGACTTGGTTGTGTTTTCTCACTGCATTTGTTGTGAAGTTGGTGAACATGTTTTCTTCATTTGCTTTTGGTTTTTCTTTTGTAAGTTGCAGTGCTCTCAGGATTACTGTGGAAATAACTCTGTTGTCAAGCAGTGCAACTTGACAACATTATATCAAATATCATATTTCTTCTGCAAGAAATGTTAAATCCAGGATCAGTGTTTACTCATTTATATTGCATAGACCTATCTTTTGATCTTCTTCAAACTGTTAAAATACAATGTTCACTTATGCATACACCAACATGTGCAACCTCACAAAACCCCTCTTCTAACTGCACTCAGATTTAACTATAATTGGCCTGCATTTTTGTTTTGTTAGTATGTTTCCCATATCTCAACTTTCACAGTCTACTTCATATTTTGTATGTTGATACTTCATCTCATATCTTTAAATAAAAAAAATAAAAAATAGGAATGATTCTCTGAAGTCTGAACATGTTCAGCCACCTGTTGTTTGCACATGAATAAAACATCCTTGTCCGTAAATGATGGATGGATGATGGATGGAGCCATATGATTCAAAACAAATCATCTATTTTCTCTCTGCAGATGCTGTTCCTGGAGCAGCACCCCTACCGCTGTCCCCTGTGCTCCGACTGGCACAACCGTTGGCATCCTTGATGACCCTTACACTGCCAACACTGGCACCTGTGGCCTCACCGATAGTCCCGAGCACCACGGCAGCCACAGCCCCAGAGACTACCTCAGCTGCTGGAGGGGACGAGAGGCCGTCAGAGCTCGTCTCACCCTCAGAAACCCCAGACCCGGAGCCTGAGGCTGAACCCGAGGCGGAAACAGACGCGGAAACAGAGGAGGAGAAGGCGCGACGTCTTTTGTACTGCTCGCTGTGCAAAGTGGCGGTCAACTCGGCATCACAGCTGGAGGCTCACAATAGCGGTAAGGGACGTTTTAGGGAAGTATTTGTACAGAAGATGAAAAAAAGTTCCTACCTGTGTTTTCTTAAAACACCATGGATTTATTATGGTCATGCAAGTGCCACAAAAAAGACACACCAACAACAGTACTGAAATATATATTTTTAGCTGAATCGATTATTTCATTGTTTGTTATCTGCTGGGTTGTTACAAAGTCACTGATAATCAATGTTGAAGTCTTTGTCATCTTTGTTGTTGGCTGTCCTCAACAATAAAAAGTCAGGCCTATAAAAAAAACCAAAAAACCCAAATCTCTATGTGTTTGTTGGTGGTTTCCAGAGCAACCCATTATCGAATCACATATTGTGAGATATCCTTGCTTTCGCAAACAAAGATTGTGCTCTGAATCAATGTATCAAACAAATACCCCATTCACACACTCACACACACACACACACAGTGCGGATATGACCGTTTGCTAAGTCATCTACCTCTGCACAGGAATGTCCCACTGCTTTTGCCTGAAACTATCATTTTTCATTATGAACATCTTATTGGAAGTTTGAACAAGAGAACAAGTCAAATAAACTTCTATCAGCAGGGGGGCCCCATGGCAGATCTTCCACATCAGTCATCACTGCATCACGCAAGTGGCCTCGACGTTACAGATAGCCAGGTAGTGAAAGAGGCCCACGGTTGTTCCACAGAGAGTATGTGACCCTTTCATAACCAGCTGAACCATTGTTGTAAGGAATTCTTGATAAGTGGATGATCATCTTTTCGTACAATGTCTCGGCACCATCCTTTCAGCTGTTGTAATAGCCAGAACATTCCTTTCAGTGAAGGAAAAGCCAACGAATTATGTTTTCCAGAGTCTTGAAATTGCTTCTTTAGCAAAATATTACTCTACCAATCCTAAAGTTCTGGACATGTCTAAAGTGTACAGTAAATTAGAGGAGAGCAGTTCCCTGAGAGGGAGCCAGAGGCCAACTTTGCCAAAAAAAATGAACAAACAAAAAAAACTTTAATTTGAATTTGCTAGCAGGCTTATGTATTGGTTATGGTGGTCTGAGTCAAACATTTTTGAATTTTTAATAATCCATTCACTCCTGAAAAACACAACTCAGGTCAAATGTGTAACTTTTGCATGAAAGAGTTTAACAGGTTTCTCAGCTTTGATCAGGGACTTTTAGGAAGATTTACAAGTCGACCTTTTCACACCGACCCTCATATTTCTGAGATCCAAAGACAGATAACAGACATGAACCTTGGATCTCATCTTTCCCTCAGGCAGAATGTGTAGGGTGAAGTTCATGTACTGACCACGCTGCTACCTGTTTAAACCTGCAGGCACGAAGCACAAGACGATGCTCGAGGCCAGGACTGGCGTGGGCTCCATCAAGTCTTTCCCCCGACCGGGAGTCAAAAGCAAACTGGCTACAACCACCAAATCATCAACGGGCCTGCAGAACAAAACGTTTTACTGTGAGACGTGTGATGTGCATGTCAACTCAGAGACGCAGCTAAAACAGGTGAGAGGGACAGAGACAGACTTTGAAAACTCTCAAACACTGATGAACTAAACATTTTATTAAACAAAATAAAATTTCTTCCTAACTTTCCTGGACACGAAGCACGTTCAATGGAAGCTTTTAAAAAATAAATGCAAGCAAAAGAGACAGTCATTGAAGAAAAGACATAGATACAGATGGACTGGAATATCAAATGGCTAATTATGCTCTCATGGCATTGTACTGGATTTTACTGGGGTACATAGATTCATTATGTTGCAGTCTAAATATCAATGTACCAAAAAGGAATATATTACTACTATTCATCATTATCTGACAGTCTGACAGTTTTATTTCGTTATCATTTATCCTTTGAAGGAACAGTCAACATTTTGTTAAATAAGCTTATTCACATTATTGCCATGAAGTTAGATGAGAACACTGATACCACTCATATCTAAATTCACTTTGTCTGGCCAGGAAATTATATATAATATAGAAAAGTAACATACACACAAAGAGTTGTCGTGAGTTGCTGATCACTGGAAGAAGATTTTAGAGTTGGAAAAGCATTTCTCTTTTTTTATCTGATGACATTTCGGTTCTCCGACCTTCTTCAAGATCAACAATCGTAGTAAGACAAAGGTGCTGGTATTTTACAGAGACCACACCCTAGTTACACATCTGATGGTGGTTAGACAATCACCATTAGGATAGGATAATTAGCAGCAATTAACGACAACAACTTGCCCTTGTGAGAAACCATATGTTTGAAAGACCAGCAGAGCACTGAAAACTCGTATTGCTGAACACAGAAGTACCATTAGATGCAAAAACAAGAATTATCCAGTAGCGGCACATTTTGTTGAACTCAATCATCCTGTTTCCTCTCTAAGATATATTGGGATTGAGAAGGTATCACTTTCCCCCTAAGAGGACGCAATGTGGAGGTTTTACTTTCCAGGAGGGAGCAGTATTGGATTCACCATCTGAGAGCCCTGTCACCTCATGGACTGAATACAGATTATGACTTGAGGTGTTTTCTGGAATAAACCTCTATTTCACTAGCAAGGACCACACCACAACACTATTTTATTTAAAGGCTTAATGGAAACTCAGGGAGGTTTTGATGGTAACGATATGGAGGGAAGTAGGTGGAAGAAGATGTCTTCTGTTAGGGTGGTCTGGGAGGACGTGCTGAAGGCTGGGCAGAGGGAGACTGGGAGAGGTAGGAAACAAGTGAATAGGAAGGGAGGAGTGAAGAGAGGATAAAGGGATATGTGTGTATATATTAGACATCTATTCAAAATGTATTTTTAACAATTGTATATGTAATTTAAATGAGACATGGTCATTTAGTTTGAAGTAATCTGATTGGCTTTAGCTCCTGTTACTGTTTAACATTCGGATTTACTGAAGGAGTTTTTTACTCACCCTAAAGGTGGAATGTGATCGTCTAATCACAATCAGATGTTTAACTTATATAAAACACTAGTGCCTTTCTCCTGCTATGATTGTTGATCTTGAAGAAAGCGAGAGGGCCAAAATGTCATCAGCTAAATAAAAGAACGCATGTGAAGCCAGAGTGTGCAGCGCTTTTTTCCAACTCTCAGGAAAATTGTCCAGCACATAAAACTCAAGTTCAAACTATTCCTTTAAAGTCACAGGGAGGCAGAATGCGGCGAAGACAGACTGACTGGCTTTTATGACAGTAAACATTTTAAGTTATTGTCGTAGGAAAATTACGGCTTCTTTCTGGCGAGCGGTAAAACCAAGACCCTGAAACCAAAGCAGCTAAATGAAATTCAGCCAGCATTGATTGTATTATTTACACCGAGACTCCTGCTGTGACATGTCAAAATGTCTCCTGTGAAAAAGGTGCTGAAGAGGACCGTTGGCCTCCACCCCAACCTCGCCCACCTGTGTTGTTAAATCACGAGGAAGAAGAGGATATGGAAGAAACTCATAAATTAGAGCACAACCACACTTTTGAAACCAAACAAACAATTTCCGGACAAATAAATATTTCACTGTTTACATGCACACCAGACTACCTAGGAGAAATTAAGGTTAAGACTGTAAAACACATGCGCATGTAGTGACCTGGTTAAAACTTACATTTACCTGCAGCTGCTCAGTAATCAGATTCCTCCCACATCCCCAGCCATATTTTTAAAACAACGGTAGCATATTTGAAGCGTATTAGTGATTTATTCCCTCCTTTTTTTTTATGCTTTTTGATTGATGACACACTGAGGCTGACTATAGTGAGGAAGCAGACAAATTACTGTGTGCATGTGTCTGAATGTTACAAATAGTTTGCTGTCCATCTGTGAAAACCTAGACACTAATTTACTTCAGTGTTAGATTTTTTTATTGTTGCTGCATTTAAGATACATTTTTTTGGAGGATACAATGATGCACCGCTAGTAGTAATGAAATTTCCTTTTTCATCCTGCCGTGCTGCTGTCACAGCAAAGTGTTCCCTGTCCCCCACTCTTGAAATCTGGTTAAGCATATGCGATACGTGGCCAAGAAATTAGGTTTCTCCTGCAGAAAGAAAGCCAACCGAGTTCCTCCTAATCCCCCTCCTCAAATAATGAAAAGGGTTTCTAGTTTATATGATGTTAAGGAAATGAGGTTACTAAGGAAAGCTGACAATAATCTGATCTCTTTGTGATATTTTCCTGTGTGTGTCTTGGCTTAAAGCTCTGCCCAGGAATGTGTATCTTGGTTGTTGCTTTGGGGCACTCCACAAATCCTCTTTTCTTGTAGCTGCTGATCATTCTGTCATGGGGGGAATTTCATCTACAATACTTGAAAACCACTCAGTTTTGTCTGAGCTAACCTTGAGCTTTCTCACTGAAAATAGACAGGCTTTGTATGAATTTTTCATGCAGGGACTTTCACTGAGTACTTCTGAACAGCGGCGATTCTCTGTGAAAAGAATCCAGCATGACAAATTTCAGTTATGGCTGGAAACCAGAGGAATATGTGATTGTTAAACCCACTGCAAGGACTTGTGAAATTTAGACGCAGCAAAAAGATCTGCCTTTTGTTGGTTGTCAAAGTGTGAATTATTTATTGGCTTTTTTTTTTTTTGCACAGTACAGTGTATTTTTTGTATATTTCATTCCAGATTCTTCCTTGTTTACTCAAATCCACTGGGTTTATCTGGTCTTTTTAACATCAGAAAACCTTAATAACTTAACAGGACATTCTGTGTTTAACATGGGAACATAATGTCTGATTTGGTAAATGCTTTTTGCACTGCACCTTGCAGGGCCAGAACTGTAGTCATTTTCACCATGGGTGGCTCACATTACAATGAAACCTTTAAAGCTGTAATACTTTTCGCTTTGAGACAGGAGGTGTATTTTTAGTCCTGCCCTCCCCCTTTTATGTTGGTCAGAGTTCCACCTCAACCCATGATAAGCTATCTACCCTGAAATGGCATCTAGCCTGAGGCTGAGGTAACTGGCATCTATACAGTATCACAGCTGTAGTATATATAAAAAAAACAATGACAATTTTCACAGTTTTTTCTCTGGAATGGCTCTTGTTCAGAGAAAGGTGCAGTAGTATATTTCAGCAGATTGCCATGAAACCTTCCCCTTCAGCAGTTTATTTGTCTGACAAGCTATCATGAAAACCGAATCATTACATTTGCTGTCGGTATTCATGATCCCCCAGATAAATCCTCTGGTTTTTGGTGACTCTGTGATCTATCCTCTGGCCCCTACTATCAGGCCACAACAAGACTTTCTGAAAACATTCATGCTTCCTAAAGGATGAACCGTTTTGATTTTAATGTATTTTGCTGATTGGTTTATACCGTTTGTCCACTGCTGGTGGGAGAGGTGTGAAATTTATGCTTCCCAGTAAGATTAGCTTTTGCATTGTTTTTTTACTTTTGTGTGGTCGCCATGGTTACACAGGAAGCCATGGCTATTTGGGGGAAAACAACTCCAGCCATCATAAAAGCTCCAAATAGCTGTTCATTTTCATAAGTCCCTGCCTATTTCTCCTTGACGCCGCCACCTACATTGAAGGCGCAGCTGTCGTCGTGTTTCCATTGAAAACATCAGAGGCAGCGGTGATAGACGCTTGATGTCTGAAATAACCTTTACTTCCTTCCTTAAATTTTTGTGACGTGACTTTCCTGGCTTGCCTTGGTAGCCACAGTCAAACTAACCTCTGGCCACAGCAACAACAAACTGTATTAGTTAGTAAATATCATGAAGATTTGTAAAAAATTACTGAATATTAGGCATGTATATAAAGTCACAAATGTTTATTCATTATTATTTTTAATTTGAAAAAGCACATTTGGATTTTACAGCTTTAACCACAGTAGGGGAGACACGCTGAAACCTTCAGTGTGACTCATGATCAATCTCTGAAGCTTGTCTTCTGTCTCCTTTCCAGCACATCAGCAGCCGGCGCCATAAAGACCGAGCAGCAGGTAAACCAGCCAAACCTAAATACAGCCCCTACAGCAAACCGCAGAAAGGCCAGACCAAGCAGCCGGTGAGTCACTGCATGCCTCAGTCATCTTATCAGCAACAAACACCCTGGTGTCAAGACAACAATCACTGTGACTCAGTTCTAATAGCGTCTTAGGAGACAGACGTATCAACCCCTCAGAGACAGTTATTGTGTCCATTGTCATTCTCCTATTCCAGCCACGTCCTGTTTCTGCAGTTTGCAGATCAAATAAAAAAAGCATAGGTCTTTGCCTAAACCCAATATGTGCTGTTCTTTCTTGTACTGTTTGCATGGGAGAGAATTTTGGACAAAACTGCATTCAGAATTTCTTGCCTTTAAGCAACAAATCCTTCTAAAGTGCTAGAGGTCTGTTACTTGATAAGGCACATTCAATTCACTTGACGGCACCCTATTCAATTAAATGTCAACTCTCATAACTGGTTCACCTGTTACCTGGCTTTTATTAAAAATCCATGGCAGCGAACAGCGTGATTTAATTTGAAAACTTGATATTTTATAGACAGAAAATGGCATCTATCAAGTCTCTTCTGAGCCAGCAAGCTACAGGCAGAATGCATGGTTGGGGTTGAACACTATTTATAGGTAATTGTAAATGTCAGTTTTAACTTATTTGGAGTACCTCTGCGTGTGGTCTTCTGCATCAAGGCAGTTCAGATTAGTGTCAGGCAAGTTGACAAACCACAGAATAAGTGAAGTGTACCGAAATAACTTTTAAAATACTTTCCTGAGGTGCTTGTTTAACTTTCTGGTACTCACTGTCCTATGTGGCAAACCCCGGCCTTCTTGCACTCCAGGAGAGTTAAAACAAATATTAAAAGTTTTTTTTTGACTGCCACATAACGTGATGTTAGGATGCTCGAAGGAGTCATGTGGATAAAATGTGAGAAAGATAAAGGAGAGCCTGACTTTCCATCGTACAGAAAATCTCAGAAAACAGCATTCATCACACCCACTGTTTGCCGAGACGAAGCACAGGGGTTACCAGTGTGGGGGAAATGACTTTTTCTGAAACCCATCATTGACTGAGTTAACGGAGAGGAGCTTTGATGAGCGGAGAGTAAAGAATGCTTCCCATAGGGTTACGATGCCTGAGTCAGTGATTGATAACCCATGACAACGGCTGCCATCCCGGTGCTGTGAGACCGTAGCTTTTCCATTACTGATACAGAAGATTAAGCCAGATAACTTTAGTGACCTTTTCACCCTATTAGGCTGCTTTTTTGAGGTTGGGCGTTTTTTGTCCGCTTATCTTGCTGTTGTTCCTTTCTTTCATTTTATTCTCTCTTTTTTTTATTTCAAAATAAAAAAAACCCTACATAACGCCTACTCTCTCTAAAATTAATTCTTAATTCATTAATTCATTTTTAATGTGCAAACATACTGACAAAAAAAAATTGACAGATATAAAAAATAAGATAAAACAGAATTCAGTGATTCAATGTGCGATTTTCATGTTTGAGACAATGACAGCGCCCCAAAGAAACCGAAATCCCCAAATGTAGGTAAAAGGTAAATTAGTTTCAGGCACTGAACAATTACTTGGGGTTGACATATCTGTTGCTGTTTCCCACTAAGTTCTGGTTGAATAATTTCTGCAATTAGCAGCTGATTTCTGGCACCTGTTTGATTCCCTGTAAAGCTCTCTAGCCCCAGCTCTCTCTGTGCTCTGTGCTCTGTTTCTTGTAAATGATCTAATTTACAAGTTAAATCTTGTTTGTGATACCACCATGTCGCCTCCAGGATTGGAAACAAGAAACATTCAATCAAACCGATAAACTCCATTGACAAAGATGATAAAATGTCAGGAAGTCGTAAAATCCCAGAGCACAGTGTGACGTCTTCCTGTTTCAGTCCAAAATACAGAGATATTTAATTTACAATGATTTAAAATAGAGAAAAGCAGAAAGTCCTCATATTTGAGAAGCTACAAACAGGATTGTTTTGTGTTGTTTCTGAATAAATGGCTTCAGTGATTGTTTGATTATCAAAATTGATTAACTTTCATTTTAGCACTAAAGATTAGGGTTTAGTATTGAGCTTGCGTCCATAGCACTAAATATTGCTAACGAAGGTTGAAAATGTCTAGTTATATTTGCAATCTTATTTACTTTCATCAGAGAGTCCATAATTTAAAATGCACTTTTATTTTGGCAAATTTCCTTTGTAACAGCTTGTGTTTAAATGACATAACATTTGTGGCTTATTTTGTTAAATGAAAATGGGACTTATAGGAAATATATATATTTATATTTCTCAGAGTAACATTTTGGAGAAAGTCTTTTTTTTATTGACTTTATGTGTACATGCAGACTGTATTAACTGTATTTTGTCTTTCCCTACCAGATAAAGTTGTCCCTGGTTAAAGACCGTCAGTGTCAGTCTCTGACTGCGCAGATCATACCCGCCCACCTGGCAGCGGTGGCAGCAGCCATCAACAACAGTTTTACACACCGCACGAACCACGCCACTAACCACGCCCCGACCCCTGCCCTCTTCCAGACACAGACCCTCCCCGCTGCACTGCTCCGCCCGGCCCCTGGGCCTGTCAGGACCTCCCACCCACAAGTCCTATTTGCCCCTTATTGACCTGTTTGACCTGGGCGGCCCTGCACCGCCTCCTGTCAAGGACCAAACCATGTGCTTCACCCAGAACAGGTCAAGGAGTCGTGTCAGCATCTGTACTCCTTTTTATGCATCCGGGATACTGAACATCTTCGTATTGTGATTTAACATGTCTCACCGCTCCTCGTATGGATTATCCCACATTAAAGCTAAACTGGACTGCAGCAAAGTATTGGGTGCGTTCTCTCAATGGATTTATTTCTCTATTCCCACTGAAAACCTGGGCTACAGTAAAACAAGCTTTCTGTACCATGCTGCCGCCCATGACTCATACCCGGACCCCAGACTTGGACCCACATTTTACCGCAATAATGTATAAGACTAACCCCGTGAACTATGCAGTGTCATTATTTCGTGATGCAAGGCACAGTTTGAGCTAAAAATACGGTAGGGATATGCTTTTTGTAAAGATACAGCGTGGCACTAAGATCATTGCTTTAGTGGAGGATTAATGTTGCTCATAATTTAAAAGGCTGTTACTGATCATTAGAGCGAGCAAAGGCCCTGTTCCTGTATGCACTTTAAGCCCGTCCTCTGTTGATGTCTACATTAGATGGCTAGACTGTGTTAGATTGTTACAGTATGTGTCGTAATGTGTGTTTTTGTATTTGTCCTTGCATATCCGTGTGCAAGTGTATACTTCTGCATGTGTGCGTGTGCTTGTCCATGTATGTACAGGGTGTGTGTATTTGGATGTGTGTGTGTGTGTGCCTGTGAGAGAGAGAGAGGGAGAGAGAGAGCTTCCCATCCACCATAAGCCATCCTACTCAATATCCAGCACACATTGTCACTGACCATGTCTCGGGCCAGAGGGACCACAAAGGCTTGTGTATATTAACTGTCAGTGTGTAAAAGGTGAACAATTTCAAATAAAAAGAGTCCTACTTTGTTAATGCTGGTGATCCTGTGCAGTTCAGTGGGTGCTATCACATGTCGTCATCGTGCTGTACAGTGCTTAAAGCGTAGAGTATAGTAATAATGATAAGAGAATAGTAATAATAAGAGCATTTTGTTAACTAAAAACTACGAGCAGGATATGAAAGTTAATGACACTGGTGCATAATTTGGGTAGAAAAATGAAATCAGTGTATAAAATATGTATCTGAACTGAGGGATGTCCGCTCTCATACACAAGTGTTTGTATCAATATGTGTATTTATAACAACACTCATCACAACATTGTGCTTCACTAATGCACATTCACATTCATTATATAAAATCCAAACTCAAACTAACCGATGATAAAATGATGCTTCTGAAGTTTGTATCACAACATGTTTGCTTTACAGAAGCTAATCTATAGTCCTGATGTAAATTTACCAGCTGGAAAATGATAATTCTATTCAATAATTACAATGTTTTAATGAGAAAGCAGAGCAGATGTGTCCACAAGTGGTGTGAGATTTAATACGTCTGGGTAAATTCAACCAAACATTTTGGGGAACAGGCTGCTGTGATACTGAGCCACAGATGACCTCTTGGAATAACAACGCAAGAAATGCTGTCATTTTTATTACAGCAGCGGCTGATGGCGAACAGCATAACATTTAGGCATTGTAAGACTATAACAACTGTAGTATATTCACTTTACTTCAAAGTTTTCTTATTCCATGAAAAAATAAAAAAATCATTGCGTCTCTCAATACTTTGTGATTTAATATAACCCTAACCCTAAACCTATATGATAATATTATAATAATAACAAAGTATAGTATATTCCAAGATAGAGACCCTTTTACATAAGTTAAAAAAGATTATGCTTCCTACAACTGACACGAAAGTTCCCTCACATTTCCTTACCTTGTCCAAGCTCCAAGCCTCTTCATTCCTACCGAAGGTTTAAATATAAAAGTCACAAATACATAGTTTCCTTATTTTTTTAAATGTAAGTAATTTCCTAAAACAGCTGGGTACTGTGGTTGTGTAGCAAATGCTACGTGAACTTGTTTTCAGTCATGGATTAATATGCATTTAGTGCTCTATTGAGTAATTACAGCAGCAGGACAGTATGTGTGGGATTGAGTTAAAATAAATAACTGTGTGTGTGTGTGTTTATCATAATGGAAGATGCCACCCAGTGCAACAGTGTGGCTCAATCGTGTGTTTTTTAATAGTTTTTGGATAACAATGGGGAGGAATATGATGGCTTCACAGACGATACTAGTTGGTTTAGGCCTTTTTAATGGGATTTGTTGACAATCAGTGAAATATAGAATACCATTAGCATTATCCTTCCTTGACCCCGTTCTGTGGAATTTGTTTTCGACACATGGTACATGGTAATGAAGCTACATTCCCAGCAACATCAGACATAGGCAGACGTCAGTGTAGAGTGTTTGTGTATTTGGTTTTGTACAATAAGTAACACAAAAGTCAGCTCTCTCCCTGTTATGAACAAGACTTCATCTTTGTTCTGTAAGTCAACATTGTGCACCACACTTATACGCCAACGACAAACAGAGCAAACACATCTACAACTCATTGACAACAAAGAAGAATGCATTTTTCTGCAGCTACAAACTTCTGTCGTAACACATTTGAGTCTATTCTGGTAAATACGGACAGTGGTTTTAATAAAAGACAGACAAACGTCAGCACGTACATAAAAGAAATCACTGACGCATGCATGCACACGCACACACCGTAAATACATCCATGATGTCTGATCTTTAAGCCCTGATGGCTGTCTTCCATTCAGGAAATAACATCACTGACAAAAGCCGATCTGAGCGCCTTAACTCATGACATTTTGGAGAGACCCCAATTCAACACAACACAATAACTCATGAGGTACATATTAAACTCAGTTGTTCAGTCTGTGAACTTTTCCATGAACCCGAAAGCTGATTCATCCATCGTTCGTTTGTTGCACACCTACCCTCTAACTCCCTGACGCATGAGCGCTGGCCGTCCAGCCAGATGAGGGAGCTTCTTTCCACCTAAGCTCCTGCTCACTGTCCAAAACCAATACAGCAGGTCGCCTGAGGACCAGGCCCACTGCTCTGGGAGTTGAATCTCTGGCCACCATCTCTCTTCCATTTAATCTCACTGGAGCGATGATCACAAACATCTGTAAGTGGGATGCGGAGCCTCTCTATCTGCTGTTCAGGAGAGCTATCAGCAGAAAAACACTGCCTAACTCCTCCATCAGCGAGAAAAATGCTGTGAACAGCTGGCTGTCCAACCAAGCTGGAATGTGGATCCTGCCTGAGTGTGACTCAGAGAAGAGAAAATCTCAGTTTTTCTTTGATGACCAGACTGAATCAAGCGAACCTTAGCTGAAGCATGTTTCAATACAATGATAATGATGAAAAAGAAAAGTGTTTGTCATCCAGCCATTTTAAAAATGCAATAACCGATCAGTAAATATAACGTGGACACTGAAATGTGTACACACTTTATTCACATCCATGATCACGTTGATATCCTCAATACAATGCTAGTCAGCCAGTATTTTATTTATTTATTTATATATATATATTTTTATAGAATGTAAAGCAATAGTTAATACATTATAAATACCACACAACTAACAAAAAAAGGATTTTTGGGGGGAAGAACTAAGAGCTTGGTAGACCAATTAACAGTTCCTTAGCAGATTTAGCAAAGTTTTACCAGAAGAATGAAAGACTTAATATGAATAATGAATCTTTTATCTTGTTTATAAACTCACTTGTTTTCTCTTTATCTCCATAGCTAGAAACATTTTTGTTTGTTTGCTTGTTTTTTTCTTAATGGATTTACAGTCTTAATGCCAAAAATGTTTACCAGAATGCTAAATGATCGTAAATCATTGGTCATAGTTAAAGTGCCCATTCAATAACTAACAACTTTCTAATAATAAAAAAGGGGAAAAAGCGGCAATAAAATCATAATTATGTCATTTTTCTTTCCCAACATGAAGGTCTAAATACATTGCCAGGAATAAAATGCTAATATTAGTCATTTAAACACATTGTGAATACAATCAGTTAATAAAATAATCAACATATGTAAGAATGTAAACTCCTCTGAATATGGAAGACATGACCTCAGTGTCATTTTTACTTACACGACTGCAGCCCACACCTCCGATAATTACAGAGTTTCAGACAGGTTTATTGTGCTCATTGATGGCTGGTTTTTCAGTTGTAAAAACAACTGAGCCGATTGTTTGTGGGGACGTCATCTTCCTGTGTCAGAGCCAGAACTATGACTGAACTATTGCCACAAAAATAACAACAAACATGTTGTAACTAGCGGAAACGACTTTTAAAATTTCATATTTCTCCCGTAGTGTCAACTGAAGACGGTTTGAAATCTGATTGGTCAGCGAACAACAACCCCTCCCAAACAGAACTTGATGTCAGTCTGAATGATGATGTGCAATTAAATGGCAATTCAGTCTGATTTTAAGGCTAAAATTATAAGGTTCTCACAACCGTGACTGGCAGTAAGTTCAAATAAATATAATTCTCACTTCTTAAATGGCAGCTGTGATGCTGGTATTATATTGTTATATTAGAATGAGTGTGCCAGTCAAGATGTGCTGGAAACAGCAAGAAAACTGTAGAAGGAGGAGAAGAAAAACATCATCATTATAACATATTTATAGAACTGGGGAAAACTGAACTGGTGCAAAATAATCTTTTTCATTTCATTAGTTTTTAATGGGCAAAACCTGTATCCCATTATCATCAGCCCTGATGAAGCTGTAAGCAAAACACACAGCTCATTATGATCCTAAAATGTTAAAAAGGATTCTTTGTCTGTTGTCATGGATCTTGAGTCATAATTATGTGACATTTCCAGCTCCTCTGATCAAAAAAGTTTAGTACACACAGTGACGTACAAAGAGGAACAATGGAATAAAAAGCGTCACATTGTCAGCTCATTATCTGCTCTGTTGTGAGTGAATCACAACAAGCACTGTTCAAACCGATAAGAAATAATAACAACACACAGTCTGACACGGTAGATTTACGACTTTTAGCGGAGTTACAAGCCCTGAACTGAACTTACAAGCCCACAGTAACATTAAAGAGCACGTAGACATCTGTTTTTGAAATACTTGGCAGCGGATAACTTTTTTAAATTTCCAATGGGATATACAACATTTACACATAAAACTTAGTGAGTTACACAGAATTACAGAAATAGTATTAATAGCAGTGAGCTTTAAAAAAATACATTTGCTAGATTCACCTCCATGTGGACTTGGAGGCACAGTTGGACTGTGTGTGTTTTGGCCGAATTCCTCTGTCACTCCATGCTCCTCCGTACCTGTAACAGAAAAGAAGTTCATTGTGTTTCATTAGTTGTATTGAGTTGTTTTTCATTTTTCATTTACAGCCGGTCGAGAAGAGAAACCCCTAAAGGCCACAGCACTCAGGCAGGATGTTGTAACAGATACTCAACATGAGCAGCGCTGACAATGCCCTCAGGAGTCCTGGCAGGGCAGTGCAGGTCCATGCAGCCCGTTTTCACGTCCGTGTAAAAGCTTTGATTCAACATCATGATAAATGCCGCAATTAACATTCCAGTCCATTAAGGCTTTGACATTTTAACTTCATTCGGACGTTCACGGTTTACAAAAGGCCTTGCTCGCGGGCAGCAATCTTTTTGAAACACGGTCCCGCTTGTGAATTTGACAGAACACCTGCATTAAAAGCACCCTGGTTTTAGTGTCCTGTGTGTTTTTACAGAGTGCTTTTAGGCTCCAGTCCAAGATTTAACGAGAGGAGAGGTTTGCAGAGGAGTCACTTAAAGGTTTGCTCATCAGTTGATCTCAGAACAACTTGTTTTTAAGTGACTCACTGAAGCCCAAAATAGTTTTAGAGCAAAAGGTTGAAGACTTACCTAAAGGACACACATACAGTACACAGAGGTATAATACATACACATAAAATCTACTTATCCACACTCACGCAAACACACAATGGAATCATTTTTAATAGATATACTAAGTAGCAGTGTCTGTGCGGTGCGATGGCTGATTTGTGGTAAAAATGTTTAAATCCACTTTGAATTTGTCAAAAATTACTTCATGTTAAGGTCACCAATTCTGGGCCAATTTTTTTAAAGTTTAAGGTGTCAGCATCATGGAGGAGAGGGTTTTGATAGTTACTGTATATTGGTAGAGAGAAAGACATTTAATGTGTTCCTGTATACAACATAACACCTCGTTTGCTTAAGAAATGAAAAGAAACGCATTAGGAACCCTAACACAGTCCACCTCCCTAACGCTGTTTTACTTGCATGACCCACGTCTTGCTGTGGTTCAGAGCCATTAGTGCCGCTAGCTTAATGACAGCTTTGTTAGGCCTCCATATATGAAGCAGAGGTGGAGGGTTACATTACCTCATGGTTTCATGTGTGATGCGTCCCAGGAGACGACCGATTTCTCACAGATTTTCTTTGGGTGGAGTGGACAGAATTACTGTATTTTCTAGGGAGGTCAAATAATATGTCACAATAAACACTTTAAAATGGGAACAGGATCAATAGATAGTGTAATAAGTGACAATACGTGCAATTTACTGACTCACAAAAGTACAATTAGTTTCAGTTACTCTTCAAACTTACTCACCCTTCTCAGTTGGTTTGGCAGTGATCACTGGAGGGATTTTCCAAACTTTGCATCGCTGATGAAGCCTCAAAATCCCCAAAAACAAAACTATTAACACTTGTTTTTCTGACGGAAAATTACAGAGAAATGTCTCTATAACATACAGTAAACAATATACAAGGCAAATGGTAACTTCAACTGGGGTTTGTTTATCATGTTTACAAGAATAGTCCATTTAAATGAAAGAATGAGTAGGGTTTCTTAACTTTTTAAGAGGACATGTTGCAAGTTAAAAGTTCATGAGTACAAACAACTGCAAAACTCTGCTGCACCCTCAAGACCAGGAAATGACAACAGTCAAGGTCCACCACAACAAACGAATTATGTCTGAGAACATCCAGTACCAACGTGCACACCCAGTTCAACTTTGGTCATGTAGTTTTTAACTGCAAGGACACACAACAGAGAAAGAAAGAAATCTGACAGAACTATTGGAAAAAAACATTTAAACTTTGGATTCCTTCTAGGTTTCCTGTGTTTGGCGAGTTCTGATCATTTCAGTGCAGGTTAAATTAAATAATATCAGTATCAGTAATGGATGCTTGTTCCCTCAAATTGGAATTAGTATACTTTAATCCAAACTAAATTGATGCGCCATGTCTCCCTGTATCCAAACTTTTGTTTTGTTTTTAGGAACTAGACTAGACTAGACTGTTTTCTACCTCAGTATGATTGAGTTTTAATAACACACAGCTAGTAAAGTTTTCTACCTCAGTATGATTGAGTTTTAATAACACACAGCTCGAGGAGTGTCTCAGCCTAAGACACTGGCTTGCCTTTGGCTCTTGAAATGACTCTGCTAAGAACACGGGTACATGAACAGTATGAGTGCAATCCAAAAAAAAATTTCAAGGACTTGTCTGACAGCTGTGTTATCACAGTGCTCATGAATATAGACAGCTTTCTCCTGTTATTGTGACTCACACTAAGCAGCTGACAGAAAATCATCTTGCAATTTAACTGTTCGTCCCCCTTCTGATTCTGATGTTCCTTGTTGTCCACTAACCAGACCACAGTGGTCATTAACCAGAGATGGGACAAAGTCAGTGTTTTGCAAGTCACAAGTAATCATCAAGTCTTGGCTATAAAGTCCAGAGTCAAGTCCCAAAACAAGACAATGACAAGGATAGTTTGACATTTTGGGAAATATACCTTCGCTTCCTGGCAGTTATATGATACTCATGTCTGTCATATATAATATTACACCTGCACACTGCCTACCTGAGCAGCGTGTGTGCATGCTTCTATTTCAGTCACCATATTAAGAGATTAGAGCAGTCATGCCGCCCGCTTGATTTGTGCGTCTGATCATATCAACAATATACCAGCAACATAAACACCTTTCAATACAGTCTATATCGGTAGAATATGTCACAGAGATGGAAATGCAACACCTCCTGTATATGTTTGAGATTAAAAGCTCTCTTGTGCTTCAGTGGACAGAATGCATTCTTATGTTAACAAGTCTTTTACTGTATTCATTTATCAAAGGGGGCCTTATGTGAATGAGGATAAAGGTGACATCCAGTAGCCGGTTAGCTTATCCTAGCATAACGACTACAACAAAGTCACACTCCATTCAAAAATATGTTTTTGTTGTTGATCCTCCTGGGATGTTTGTTTCTTCACTGTGCAGAATGATGTATGTGCAGAGTTTGACACTAGAAAGATGTTTTCACATTAATCTGTTGAAAGTGTAAAAGTTTGTCTGTGCTCATTGGAAATCTGATTTTAACTGAGCGTGAGTTGTAACATCCCAAATAATCTGGAATCCAATTTGCAACTTGTACAAGTATGATGGAGAAACTTGAAGCCGCCAGTGAAGTAGGCATCTTGTGTCCAACAGGAAAACTTAAGAAATGAACAAAACTTTCATATTCATAGATTCTTGAATTTTTAATGAGGTAGAAGGCGCAGATGCCTTTTTAAGTTTTTTAATGTGGGAAAAAACATATCAGACTCACAATATTTTTGTTGACTATTTGTATATATGTCTTAATACATGTCTGGAGGGGATCTTTATTTATTTTTTATTATTATTTTACTCCTTTTAATATAGAGTCAGTGTGAGAGATGCAACACAATTCTCAGTTGGACTCAAACTGGAGAACACGGTTCATTGTCGCCCCTAAACTACAGGAACTGGATCTATTTTAAACAATTTATTAGAATCAGATCTAAGGAGATAGTCCAGTTATTACAGTGTTATAATATCTGATAGAACTGATAGCTGGAGCAACAAAAATTAAACTCAAGTCACAATAAACTAAAGCTGAAATTATTAGTTGGGTAATCGATTAGTTCGAGCAATAAGCAACAAGACTGTCTACAGTCTACATTCATGCTAGTGGCTCTGTGAGGTTGTGTTTAAGCACAGTGGTGCTCTGAGCTAAATGTTAATGTCAGAATGCTAATCTTTGTTAACGGATCACCAAAGTCAGTTTATTCCTCCCCTGTAAGGCACCATGGGTATCTGTATCCAATGTATGGGATCTATATAATAGCTGCTGAGACATTTCAGTCAAAACCAAAAGTGGTGGACTGACCAACGATGCCAGTGATTTTAAAGATTAAACAATTAATAGAGAAAATAATTGACAGATCTATTGTTCTAGTCCCACAAAAAACATGGCGTTCTTTTCATTTGACCTCTCCCTTATGAAGGGGGCAGCAATATATAATTTTTAATGGATTTAAAAACACTTTTTATCTGTCCAAACCTGGACTACATTAAATATTGAGATATTTAATCCAAGTGGATTAATAGGAATAGGAATAGGAAGAGTGGTGAGGAGTAAACAAAGAAATGGAATGACTATTTGACATTATTCATTAAGGAATTAATTGTGTAATTTCAAGGCACGTACAAACAAAATAAGTATTGAAAACACAAATGCTGTAGCAAATTTAGGCAATGGGTTTGTAATTTCTGGGCAGCAATTATTAATTTGAGAAAATTATTATTTAGAATCTGCCCAGACACCATACAAATATACCCCAGCAGTGGCTCTTGAATATTTCACTATTAATTATGAGAGTTTCTGTTACCTTCAATACAGTAAACACTCTTTTTAAAGCTATTTTCATGACAGCAATGGCTGAAAGTTTTCAAGGACTAAAAGCTATGAAAAAAGTCTGACTTTAATTAAGTTTTATTCATTTTGAGCATTCATACAGCAAATTCATCAGTTTATGGACGCCTCAGTCAGTGTACAGTATACTGCAGAGGTTGTTCGGTGACCTCTCATTAGTATGCATTACAGACTGACCTAACCTCTCCGTAATCTCCTTGGCCATATGACGGGCACATCAATTATTGAGCCATTAATTATTGGCTCAAACGGATGTCAGTCAAGTGAGACGGACGCTTTGACCCTGATGAATAACGCCGAGCTATAAACACACAGTGAGTGTGTCTGACCGTCCAGCCATGAGCACTCGTGTATGAACACATTTGAGAGGTGCTATAAATTTCAAGGACATGGAACTAGTAAAAAGGAAAGCTTCCATGACAATGATTGACTCATATATCAGCCTGTATGATGATATAAATACTTACACTGCTCCATTTCACCTCAAGGAACCAAATAAACATCCCAGTAGAAGACATTAAGGCATTTAATTTGGGCCATATGGAGGGAAAGTATCTGTAAAGGAGCTGGAGATACTGGATGAAAGATCCAGTGGTGCTATGCGAGGTGGTGGCGGTTGGAAGATTACAATCTTATAATATAACCTTCCTGGAGCCCTGCAGTGTGTAAAAAAAAAAAGAAAAAAAGCTCAGCTTAGAGAGTGATTTTATCTACTGCTCAGGCTTATTGAGCTTATTTCAGTCAGTTCAGTTGGTAGAGAGCTGCACTAAAGCTCTCAGAGCTCAGGCTTTTATTCCCTTTAGGGCCACCGACGCTGAGTCAATGTATGTTAATTTATCATACTTGTGGATAAAAAGTGGATAAAAGCCTCTGTTAAAGGGTGTGTCTTACGTAACGTATGCGTTTACTTAATGGCTCTTACTGTTAGATAATTATGTCAAAGGACAAGTCTGCTGATATTCTTTACTTTCGAATTGTCAACTTAACCAACAGTGAGCCCACTAACAAGTACTGTCTGTGTATCAAAGTCTGATATATCGTATTAACCTGTGCCATAGAGTTACATTGTTATCCAAATCTATTTAAATCAATCAATGAGCCACACTGTATGTCAGGCTTCATTACCATGAACTGTAGTTTACTGTATTTTGACTCAGTCCCACATACACCAGCCTGCTGCCACAAATACTCACTAGAGCACCAAATGTGTATTACTCCACAGCTAAAAATAGTCCCTAACAAATACAGCACTCACTCCAGTTTAAATGTACTACAAGTAGTTTTTAAATGGTTACGAAACAGTCTCAATTCTAAACTGATGCCTCTATATGACCTACATAAACAAACAACGAAAATCATATCTCTTCAAATTAAGTGATTTTGAATGTTTGCAATGAACTGAAGGATTAAGTGTTTATATGGGTTAAGATGATTTTCCTACTTCTTAAGCGAAATAAACTATTAAAAAACCCTCTTGCATTGTCACAAAACAGTGAAAAGGGCTGAGAGAGAGAGAGAAAGAGAGAGAGAGAGTGAGAGAGAGAGGTTCTCATAGGGACAGCTACAAACACTATGCTGATTTTATAGAATATGATTCATTGCTGTAGATTAAACTACCCAACTGTATATAAAATAGTGAAAATTAGCTCAACCTTAAACATCTTACAGCGGTACTTTTAAACCTGGACCTTATTATTTTCCTATGTTTTTGTATCAAAGTGACTAATAGGACCAAGAATTTGGTCCAGTATTTAGAGAGAGTGGCAGCCTGCCACCACAAAGCGGGCTCCAGCGCAATGCTTGAGGGTCATTAACAGTGCTTGTTTTTGTATTGACCAGCTCAGATTGTTGTATACTGAAGTTACCCTTTGAGTTACCCTTTGAATTTCCACAGTGTGGTAATAGTACTTTTAGGCTTTTTGAAGGCCCAGTGTGTAGGATTTAGTGGCATCTAGCGGTGTAACTGCAGATTGCAACTCACTCGCTTCACCCTCCCCATTCCAAGCACGAGGGAGAAACTACAGCGGATGTAAAATGTGTAAAAAAAAGGTATCGACCATATCTAGCTTATGGTTTGTCCAATAGGGGCTTCTGTAGAGACACATGGCAGCATCTGACCGCAGCATCTATAAAAATGGCTCATTGTAAGGTAGCAAAATTTCAAATTTTCAGGTGATCCAGTATTAATAACATACCTATGAATATTATATTCAATTTCTGCTAATAGATCCTCCTAAATGTTGGACCTTTCAAGTACAGGATCCTTTAGTTGAAAGGTCCAGTGTGTAACATTGAAACAAGGCAATATAGTGCCTTGTTTTATGTACGGACATTCAACACCGTAAGATATGACCTGTTTGTTCTGAAGGTGTGAGACAGTGGAGAGCTGGCTGGATTAGATAAGAATCAGCCACATAGTGACAAACCACAGGAGTTTATGAGCCAAGGCTGCTGTGGATTGTTGCTGCGGTAACCGTTTCCTCTGGCCCTCCTTTAGCCTACAGGTCCTGCGGTATCTCCCAGCCTGTAGTTGAGGAGTTAAAAGTTGGCAGAAGTGCTCCCCTCCCTCCCGGTCATCACTGGAACACTGCACATCATAACATCATGAGGAACATAACGGAAATATTTTCAGCCGACAGAGAGTTATCACTGTAATGAGGCTGTCACCGTGGCGACGTCCCAGGGTTGCCAGTGACAGCCAGGACAGGTGACGCATGCCGCCGGCTATGGAGATCACAGTGGGCAACAGCCGTGACTTTCAGGAGGTCTAACCTTGTGTTTTTCCTTGACATATCAAATGCCGGCAGCCCAACAGCACTTTGATGTTACACGTCTGCTGGGATTTCTGTTAGCTGACAGGTAAAGGCGGGAAAAAGGTTGTTGTCTTTTTACTGTTGCTATTAATTTTCATAACACTGTCACATTTCTTTCTTGCTGTACATTATAATAGTTGCTATAATGAAAACAGCAACTCAGACTTGTCAGTTCATGAAAGCTTTTGTATTTCTAAACACTTATAAAACTACGGTACTTAAAAATATAAAAGAAAAAACGAAGTTGTGCCGTTTTATATTCCTGGCAGCTCCAACAGCATTGTGTTTGGAATATGTGATATCTGATAATAGCAGTTTAAACATACCAACGCAGTGATCACTTAGAACTAAAGTTGTTAGCTAGATAAAAACCCATAATTTCTGCCTATGAAAACATGGTCAGTGACTCATTTGATGAGTGATTTCCCTCAGGCACGGTACCAAGTGGACTTGCTCTCCATATTTTCCTTTTTCCTGTCAGTGCACACCAATATTAGTATTGCTTTAAGACTAAACCTTGTGCATTTAAGGTGATCTTCAGTGCTAATTGACAAATTATCCCAATACAAACATGTTGTTTGATTGATTTCTTTATAACTAATTAAATTCTGTTTCAATTGTAAACATTATAGCAACTGTAAGAAAGAAACTACACTGTAAAAACTGTATAATTCATCTGTCAAGTCTCTAAAACTGCATTGTCCTTCACTCCACTCAATATTTTACATTTTACGCAGTAGGTGATGAAACTGATGAGCTGTGAAAAATGGATATCAATCCAGCAAGTCCAAATGCATCCGTTTTGTAAGAGGGTGAATGACATGGGCCATTTTTTGCATCTCTAGAGATGGTTTAAACTGATGGGAATATTATATGGTGCATTGCTGCCCCCACATGGCAACTGGAGTGAAATGCAGTTAAAAGTATTGAACCCAAATTATCTGTAAAGCCAGTTATGAGATGTGAAGCAGACATGGATTAAAGATGTAAATATATCTGATTGAAAGACAATAAGAAAACCAATCCAGTGTCTTGTGAAAGACTGAATTATGCAAATTCACCT
Source organism: Morone saxatilis (assembly GCF_004916995.1). Taxonomy (NCBI): domain Eukaryota; kingdom Metazoa; phylum Chordata; class Actinopteri; family Moronidae; genus Morone; species Morone saxatilis. The sequence continues at coordinate 22,849,497 of NW_023339807.1, read as the reverse complement.
GTCTGCAAGTATTTTTAGGTGGGACAAAAATACATTTTGTGACTGGGCTCTGTTCCATTAGAGTGGTCCAGTGAAATCAATAAAAGTAATTACTATTTTCTTACTGTGACATTTCAAAATGTCTTCTATGAAAGAGTTAAGAAGTGAACTACGTGAAATAAACAAAACCAAACACAAGCCCCATAGCAAGTGCTTAATTTGTGAGTTCTTATCGCAGTGGACACCAAATTTCACAGTGGATGGACATTTTTTCAATGGAAACAAATATCAACTTTATTATGAGACTTTTCCTTTTGCCATATAACACACTTTTGCAGCGTTTATGATTGACGATCAAGAACGTTTCTGTCCCTCAGCATGCTTTTCCTTTGACATTTGTGAACAAGAATGTCTCAAGTGTAAACTGAAGCTGGTCCATTGACAATAAATAGAGTCTGAGATATTTAGTAGAACGAAGTTTTAGAGCAGTGGTGATAAATCAGCGTTGAATGCAATTCTGTCTTTAGTAAAGGCCATACTGCTCTGCTCTAGATTTACATCAAGGAGGCAAAAGCCAAAAAGCTTCAAATCCACTTAAGACAAAGAAAAACAGATATTCAGTGTTTGGCATTTTAGAAACATTCTGTTGACACCCTTTTAATATAGTGTTGAAAGAAATGTTTATATACAAACTGAATATTAATTTCAGTGTCTGTCACATTTTTCAAAAGGCCAAAATTCACATTTTTGAACGGAACAAATATTTCCATTTCCACCTCCAGAGCTCTGCCAAAGAGTGTGAAGGGGCCAGATTTGGAAATGAAACAATCACAATCAACTCCAGCGATGACGGACACACTGAATGCTAATATGATCGGTCTCGACCACAGAGAGAATCCAGTCTGAGTTGGGAAATCCTTCACTTTAGAGGGGTTTTCATACTGAAAACCTAAATACACCTTGTTTACAGGCATATGACCAAAATGTCAAAACACCCACTAAATATTTTGTTCCCACTTTATTCTATTCTCTGGCAGCCTGCTGACAGTCGCATCCTGCACAGTTCAAAAAGTGATTTTGTTGCCAGGGAAACTGTGGAAAGGTCGGCAAACAGCTGAATTCAGTTTGAAAGACTTTGATATATTATCTTATATAGTCTGAGAAGTGAATAATGTACCTGTGCATCCAAAACCCACCTACCTGTGGCTTACAATGAGGTTCTTTCTTATAGTAGTGCACCTTTAAAATAACTTCCCTATGCTTCAAACAAAGTGTTTGCTGGTTGGTCTAAAACCCCCTCCCAACACACCTTTCAGAATTTGTACCTTCCTGAAACTGAGAAACGAGCCCACTTATTGCAGCCAGTGGAAGTGTGCAGAGGTGAGAAAGCGAGCAGGGTTTTAACTTCTCTCTCAAACACATTTTCACACAATTATTTCCATCACATTTCGTGTGATGCACCACAATGAATGCGTTTGAAAAGAGACTGAAAATGTACGCTGTTATCCCCTGTTTGATCGCATTTAGCCCATCTGTATGACAGACCACACTTTTGAGTGTGACCATTGGGAACAGTTATAAACAGATTTGCCTTCAGATGTGGCTGACAACACGTCATATGAACTAGTTTGTCTATGAGGAAACTGACAGCTCGGTACTGGAGAAACGTGGGAGACAATCTAACCTTGATGCGTGGCAGACAACAGAGGTGAAATCTGCTTTGGCATATTTTGGTCATTGCTGCATTTGATTTTTCTGTTTGGCCACTTGCAGGCAGCAGAAAGAAGCTGTAAAGACAACACTAACATACAGTATTATCACCTTTTTTAAGTTTGTTTAGTGAACTTGCCTATTTAGAAATCCAGCAGATATGGAGTGACATTCATTAGCACTCATTTGGAGTCCAATATTCACTCTGTTCTTATCTCCACTGATCCCTGAGGGAAATATCTGACTTGGTTAGTTGCTAAATGCTTCAATGTACACCAGTTAGATGCTAATATTGTCTGTCTGCCATTAGTTGCTGGACAGGTAGAGTACAGTCAGCCCGTATTTGATTCCATCTCTCTTCGGCTTCTGCTACCTAACAGCAATAAAAACACTTTCCAAGAAAAAAAAAAAAGAACTGTTCTTTGTTTTTCTTGAGGATGGAACAAAGCTGTTTTACTGTATCAATATGTAGGAATACCAAGCTCAGCCCTGACAGCATTCAGCAGACTGCAGCTATTAGATCTGGACCAGCTCTTCAAACACACCAGAGATAGTTTCTTGATACTTTAAAGGTCTCTTTCAAAGGAAGAGGACAGACACCCAACAACCTCTCCATGATAATTCAGCCATAGTGGAGGGGGGAGTGCCTTCCATAGGATGTACCACATTCTTTCACTGGGCAGAAATTACATTTCCTGGATCTGTTTGAGTGGTTGCACAGTAATGCAGTCTGCTTCATTGACAGTGGGAAAGATCAGGGGTTAGAATCTCCCAGTGGAAAGATCCTAATCGCAATCTGTGGTTGGTATTCATTTTGTGTTTGAACTCTTCATCAAAGGGTTGTGATTGAATTCTCTGGACAAAGTAGATGGGCAGTTCTCCCAGTAAAGCAGCATGCGACATGGTGACTCACAGGGTCCGACATTTGTTATTAGCTTCTCTGGCGACATTGAGCAGACAACACTGTGATGAAAGTAAAATGCCATCTGAAAAGTTGCCTTGTGCATCTCTGTGGTTAGTGGCGGTTCTCATGAAAAAAAAGCACATTGAGGGACAGCAGAGTACCACAAAACTTTAACTGTAAATGTCATTAAATACATTTATTTGTCATTTCTGGGATTATCATTCTATAGATTTGGTCATTTTTTCCATATTATCATCTGTACTCTAAAGCTTTTTCATAATGCAGAAGATCCAACAGTAACTTGCAAATTTTAAGACATATCAGTTATTTATGATACATTCTTATATTAAGAAATATTTAAAGATCCCCTCCAGACATTCATTAAGGCACATAGCTATATAAATATTCTGCTTGGAACAATTATGTGTTTTCCACAAAAAAAACCTATAATTTAAATTTTAAAATCTATAAAAAAAGGCATCTACTCATACCGCATTAAAAACTCCAGACTATGAATATGCAAATAACGTTTTCCTGGACAACAGGAGTCTTCAAGTTTCTACATCTGACTTGTATAAGTTGCATACTGGACCTGGATAAACTCCCAAACAATTGTTAAATGCTGATACAAATAAATCATGCACCTTAAAAATCTGATTTTCAGTGAGCACAGAGAAACTTTCCATTCTCAGCAGATTAATGTAAAAAGATAAAATCCAGTGTCAGACTCTGCACATACATCGCTCTGCACAGTGAAGCTCAAACTGTAGGAACAAGAAGGAAAAACTTATTTTTGAGTGATTTAAAGAATATAATATTTGATTGTATCACAAGATCAGCAGATGGAAAACTGTATATGCATTCTTCCCGAGGACTTTGAGAACTTTCCGTCTGTTGATGAAGACGTGATAAGACTGAAAGCTCCAGAAGATTGGGGTTTATTTTTGAATGACATTCTCTTTTATTACATTAAAACAAACATTTCTTTTCTTTTCATTAACAGTGTCCATGTTACTTAAGATAATCCATAAACCTCAATGTGAACAGTTTTCAGGGGGCAGCTTCTACTGAAGAAATAGTCCCTCTAGGAACCTTCAACAGCATTTTGTGTGGATTATCCAGAGTAACAATTGCATTGTTTGTATAAAGACATTCTCCTGTTGAATTGTTTTTCAATGCTGCAAGTACCAAAATGAAATTCTCACTCTCCATTATATGGGGACACCACTTGAGATCACATAATGTTTTGTAATGATGGTGGATGAATCCTTTAACACACAGCTCTGTCTGGCAGAGGGACATCATCAAGGCAGCCAGAGGTCTTGGCCACTTTAGGGGCCAGAAGTATAATCGGTTATTGATCCCTTTGCCGTATACCCTCATGACTCTTCTTTCTGTCTCTTGCCTCAAGTGGTGTGTGGGTGGTGCTGGATGAACTGTTAATGAGGTTTTTAAGGACTGTAATTGACAGGAGCAGAAGGTCATTTCTGCACAGAGATCTGAGTCTTGGCCAAACATGTGATCAGGCTGGTTGAGAGTTCAGACGACTCATCTTGTGAGGACTTTGAGGATGGAAAGTGTGTGAAGTTTTGAAGTGTCGGGATGGAACTCAGCCAAGAGCGGAGAGAGGAGGCAGACAGTGGAAATATATCAGAAACACGGGACCTGAAACTGACAACCGAGCTCAACCAAGGAAAGTGGAAAATGTGGTAAAGAAGCAAGGCTGCAACTTACTGTTATTATCATTATTGATTAACTGACATAATCGACTTTACACTTCAAGATCGGTTTAGTCATCATGGTGAGAGCTATTACTCAAAAAGCAGTTCTGTCTTCTGTGGCTCTGGAGGAGCTTTGTCAAGTCTGACAAAAATAATGCCTTCGGGATTATCTGGGCTCGGGCTCGGAGACTACACATATTTTAATAGATAGTCTGCGTCACAAACGGGGGGTGTAGAGTTTGAAAAAGAGGGTGTTTCCCAGAAAAATAGGGCCTGATGAAAAGATGCTATCAAGTTGCATTAGTGAAATAAGTAGGATCTAGTATTTCTGGAGCCATTCGAGGGACTCAAAGTCTGGATATCTCAGCCTCAGCTGCATACAGCAATACTAAATTGTTTCTATCATTTAATTGCTTTGACTATAAAATAGTGAAAATTGCTGTTTCATATAGTCTTCAATAGCTATAGCATATATATTCAGTTTACAATGTTATAAAAAAATAGAAATATGCAAAATGGGCAGCTGTGGCTCAGAGGAGACACATTCACTCAGCGTATGGCAAAGTCCATCGAACAGAAACGTACTTCATTACCTATGTATCGGCGAGCCACTTTGGGTTCAGTATCCTTTGCTCAAGGATACTTACGACATGGGTGGCAGGGACCGCGGATCGAACCACAACCTTCTGATTGGGGGCGATGACCCGGGCTC
>NW_023339807.1:22839245-22844371 GCF_004916995.1 Morone saxatilis | reverse complement strand
CTTTTCATCCAGCACCATCATCAGGTCACGTGACGAGATAGATGTTGAACTATGATGGTGAATATGTTACAAATGACTTTAGCTGAAAGCACGCACTCCATCTAAATACAGCCTCACAGAGTTGTTAACATGACTGTCGACTCTTAATAAATGACTGTGAAGTTAAATAGTTGATTCATTTTCTTTCAATCTACTAATAATTGCAGCTCTTTAGAAATCCTCACAACCCTACTGAGGACTGAGAGCCGTAAAGCTCCGATCTGTACAGATTTCTATGTGACAGTTGTTTCAAAATCAAAGAAAAACATTTCAGTTGTGTTCATAGACTTCGTCATTCGATGAATTTGGTTTCAATAAATACAGAATATTGTATCATTATTTAAAACCCCCCTGCATGTGATGCCACTGACATATTCAGAGCAAAAAAGGCGTACAAGAGACCTCTTTATTGAATTTATTAAGTTGTATTCAGACACTCAAAACTGATCAGCCCATCACTAGTAATGCTGTTTAACATCATTAAAATTCATTGAGCTGTAAGAGAGACCACCAGTAAGGTTAATTATGCTACCTGCTTATAGCTGTAGGTTAGCAAGTCCAATACAGTCCGTCATATAAAATCGAAGGGCAGTCATTAATTAAAACATGATCAACACTGTGCAATGCAATAAAAGTTCCTTTCAAACATGACCATGGACCATTTCTGAGAAAAGTAACAAGACACCAGAGAGGGATTCTGTTAATAACACTACACATACCTAAAAAGACCACCACTGCTTAACATTTGACCAGTTTGTGACAAGGTCTAGGATGAAAATTAATAAAAAATACAAAGCAGGCCTATATTGAACTGTACAATTGTTCGGAATCTCTAGACAATTTCCTGGTGAGCTCACAAGCTCTGCAAGCTGTACTAAAGGAGGAAGAAGACAACATTGCAACATTGCACCCTATAACAACATTAGAGTATATTTTTTTTTCTCCACAGACTTGTGACAATGGGTAGTAGTCCAATTTTCTGTTTGTGTGCTGTCTGACGTCTATTCTAAAAACAATCCCCCCTGTTTGATTGAGATCACCCAGACTGATGCAGGTTGACTACTGGCCTGAACAGAAAAACAGCGGGTTAACAAGGACAAGACTTTTAACAAAGAACTATGTTCAAGTCTTTGCAAGACAAAGCAGGATGTTCAACAGTCTTCAAGTTTTGCTGTTGATTTTCTTTTCCACGTTAAACCACATCAGTGTCAAAATTCAACACGGGACTTCTGTGATGGACTTGATGTCGCCGCAAGCATGAAAGCGTTTGTTAAATAGCAAAGCCGAATTTAAAAATCCTGTCACACCGGCCTCGCGTTGGCCTGAAGGTGTTGGTTCCTGATGTTCACGCACTTCCAAAACTCGTTGTTCAATATGATGTATGGCAACGTGACAGGCCCGTATCGCTCAACAGATGGTCGCACATAATGGGAAGCCAGATGTGTATCGAGGCGGTTTGTTTTCTATACTCTCCAAAAAAAAAAAAAGACCTTTGTGTATTTTTCCAGCTTTTTCCACACAAAAAAACTGGACAGTATTAAATTTATTTTCCGCACTTTCCATCAGGAGTCTTGGATGAACCTGTCTTCTTGTGTAACAGATGTGAGGAGGGAGGGATTCTTGCACAACAGTCCTTTCCTGGCACATACATTGATGCCTCACAACAGTCTGGGAAGCCAGGCATCTCAAGATGGGAACAATTTGGTTTTCTTCTGATTGTGAGCATAACTTAACCCCCTGCACACAAAGACTATTACAGGCAACACTGCTCGCATCCGGACGACCCTGTGAAGTGACAAATGAGGCTACACCTTCTCATCAGCAAATCACACTTGGAAATTCACACACGACGCACTCACACGATCACGGGTTTCTCGCTCGCTCATCTTTCTTAAATGGGGTTAGTCTTCCAACTGAATAAGAGATAAAAATGTGTGTTTGTTTTTTTTTTAGGCGTTGTAGTGATACATGCATCCATTATACTGATATACACTTCTTAAAAAAAGTTTAAAAAAAAGAAAAAAAGAAAAGAACATCAACAAAAAATAAAATAAAGGTATTAGAAATGCAGCTATACAGAGTCTTTTAGCTATTCCAGGGGGAGTGGGGTTGACGGTCAGGTCTGACGTCAGGAAGCCGAGGAGCCTGATGTCCAGATGTTCAGTTGAGAATGGGGTGGGGGCAGAGGGGAGGTGTGTGTGTGTGTGTGTGTGTGTGGATGGGGTTGGGTGGGGGGTGAGCAGGAAGAGCTGGGTTAGTTACTGCAGCAGGGACGGCTGGTGGGCTGAGCCGTCTCTGTCAGGTCCACTCCCCGGTTCCGCCCGCTGCTGGCTCCGGTCGCTTGGGGCTCGTTCTTGGGTAGCTTCTTTGCTGCAATGACATAGCAACTGGATCAGTGACGACGTCCCCAGAAATAATCAACAAATCACCAACATATATTCTCAGCGGCAGCGTATCAGTGAATCCTGTCTGTTTGAGTTAGTAGATTACATGTATAGGAACTTTATTGCACTTTCACATCCTCTTTTCAGTCTGCAGTGTTCATTACAACACAAGTGGAACAGTAGAACATCTTTGCTTCGTATAAATGCTTCGCACGGTGCAGTTGTTCAGGAATTATCAACAGGTCAGAGTCCACTTACAATTCTTTCCCCTGCTGTACCAAAACTAATTCTGTGTAACATCCCCTCCAATTAGTACAGAGGAAGGAGTACACTATTATCTGTGTCTGTTCAACCCACTAAAGAGTGGTGCTTAAACCAAACGTGGGCATGATGAACGAGTTAATGAGTTGTTCATTTGAGCCTGAAATTGATAAGGGTTGATCAGAAGTTGCTAAATTTATTAGAAAACTATTTACAGAATTTATCTTCAGATCAATGTTTTTGATCACAATAGTAAGAGAACAATTTACAGAACAGGTTTTTTTTTTTTTTAAATAAAAGTTGGGTGTTTTTACAGGTGTGGATATTAACACATTACTCATAAAAAAGTAGATTATCTGTACCGGATACTCATTCTAGCCGAGTACTCGCTCAACCCTACTAATTAGTGCAGTTTATGACAGCAAATAAAATCATAAAAGAGAGGAATAAAACACATAACATAAACAATCATCTTTTTTATAAGGATCTCTTTATGGCCCGACACACGCACACATGCGTTCCACAGTCTGTGCTCGATAACAAGTCAGGCAACATTAGTGTGGGAGGAGTGTGAGTGTAGGGGTTGCAACTTACACTTTAAAGAAAACGTGACAAAAAAATGCCATCGCTCTATTTGCAGCACTGTTTCTATACCTCGAACTAGAGCTTACGTTGTGAGCCGACAGGCCTCATTGAGCAGGAAATCTACGCGATCGCTTTATGTTAGCAAACAGCGTGTTCTTTAAATGCAAACTGAGCTGAAGTGGGTGAATCCCAGTCCACAGTCCCGAGTACAATATGGGCTCAGACATTTAATTTCAACACACGACAATGCACCAAGCTTGCTGTAAATATTTCATATCCAAATAGCTTCCACTTACCTGTGAAGTCCAGTTGGAAGCTACTAACACAAGTTGCTCAAATGCCCTTCAACGTTAGCTGTCACTTATTTTCTATCATAAAATCAATCTAAGCAGATCCGACTCTTCATTAACGTAAGGTTGAAGAGTTCAGATATAAGAGACACTTACCAATGGCCATGAATATCTCATTGACGTTCATAGAGGTCTTTGCAGATGTTTCCATAAAAAGCAAGCTGTTATCGTCTGCGTATGACTGTGCATCCTATGAAAATGAAACAAACGTCAGAAAAACATCTGTAATAATGACTTTAAGACTTTAAGTACCTCAAAGAATGCAGAGGAAGCAAAGTAGGTAGTTCCCAAATAGTAGAGGAGATCGGGGCCAATCACACAGAGACTGTTATTCTGTTTATTTGTCATGATTTCTCTGGTCCTGTTCGCATCCTCCGGTAATTAATAGGGATTTAAAAGAACACAAACCTGGAAGTCCAGTGCTCTCTTGTTTGCGAGATCAGCCTTGTTCCCAGCCAGAGCTATTACAATATTTGGACTGGCTTGTCTCTGAAGCTCTTTAACCCAGTTCTTCGCCCGTACAAATGACTCCTGGCAAACAAAACAGGGAGGGGGGGGTGACTCAGTTAGTGAAAATAACAATAAGATCTATGTGATGGAAAGAGAGGACAACAGCAGCCTTCCCATGATGTCCGGCTAGGCTTTTGCTCCATCTTTTGATCAAAGCTCAAAACAGAGACCCATAAAATACCACTTTTTATAAAATATGAAACTTTAAAAATGTCCTGAACTCAGGTACAGCATGTCGTACAGTGTGCGATACCATGCAGAGGTTTGTGTACAGTGCACACAGGATGAAATGTGATTAAAATGTCATTAAAAGATCATCGACTGTAATAGGAATATTTTAGCAAGGTGAGTAAAAGTGTCATCATACATTCACACTTTAGTTAAGTTGAAGAAAACTGCTGCTGGCTTTGTCACTGTGGAACATCCATAGCAGACATTAAACTAATCTTCACATCCTATCTTAATAACTAACTTTGTACAGAAACAAACTTTCTCTCTTTAGGTACAGTTTACAAATAGGAAACAGCTGAATCAGCTGCAGATCGGCACATACTGTGTAAATAAACACGCATTACATTTGAGTGTGTGAATGTGTAGCCTCTTTGGAATCAAGTGATCATTGTACTGTACATATTAGGTCGACGTTACGGCCTACAAAGCACTGTATTGTTCAGTGATGACTCATCTCCTAATTTGGAGATACCAAAGTATGTTTCTTTTTTCGGCTTGCTACTCAGACAGATTTAAGATGGAAACCCCCCGTTATCAGTAAAAAAACCTGGCGACTTTACTCACCTCATTTGTTATGTCGTACACCACAATGGCTGCCTGGGCACCTCTGTAGTACATCGGAGCCAGACTGTGGTAGCGCTCCTGACCAGCTGTGTCCCAGATTTCAAACTTGACTGTTGTGTCGTCCAAACATACTGTCTGAGTCAGAAAGGCAGCTGCAGGGGCACAAAGCACAGGAATCAATGACAGTTCAACTACACAACAC
>NW_023339807.1:22836553-22839145 GCF_004916995.1 Morone saxatilis | reverse complement strand
CACACACACAGAGACACACACACACAGACAGAGACAGAGACACACACACACACACACACAGACACACAGACACACACACAGACAGAGACACCTGGAAACGGCCCAGTACAACCTCACTCACAAACCTTTACGCTGTCACTGACTGCATCTCTCCAGTTTGGATTTACCAACACTCTCTTTTTATCATTTCACTTTATTTATTTTTATTTAACACACATAACTCATCCCTACTGATAACCTCAGTTAGAACTTTAATTGTTCTTTTGCCTTAGTTGTGCCTACTCTGCCACTTTGAGCATATTTACTTACTGTGATCGGCTCTGTCTATGATCGGCGCTGTCTATGATCAGTGATCGGCTCTGTCTATGATCTGTGATCGGTGCTATTTTTAGATTTTATCTGTGTTTTTTTTAACCTAAGGTGAGTCTGAAAATAGCAATGCAATGAAATGGATAGAGTTTAGTATCACCATACAATATCCAGGAAGCAGTATGTTTGCCAAAGGGCAATAAATTAAAGAGTATGCAGATGATAACAGACTGCGATAACCTGACATAAGCTGCTGGACGAACCAGGAACAAGAGGCAGATGTCTGGGAACTCGCTCCTACAGTTACCCAGGGACAAAACTAAAACCTCATCTCGTTATCCCTCCTTCTTCTCAACTGAATCCTGTTCTGTGTGCCACCGCGCTCTATTTATAATAAGGTAAGTACAGTATGTCAGTAAGTCTGTCCACGTCACGGCTTTATGAAGATACATACCTCCGATCGTGCTCTCCTGGAATTCGTGAAACTGTCCCTTGACGAAACGAAGTACAAGACTTGACTTCCCCACAGCCGACTCTCCTAAAAGCACAAGTTTGAACTGGCAGATCTTGTTGCCTGCGTTTGGCCCATTGGGTCGCGAAGCTCCGCCTCTACTTGCCATGTCACACTGTCCGGTCTCTTCCTCTGGACGCTGACGTACTGTGAAAGACTGTAGAGAATACCTGAGCAGGAGAGAGGAAAGGAAATGTCACCGTCTAATAAAAACTCTACATGATTTTTAATTTTAGATATTCAGCTGTAGCTTTTGTTTAGTTATTTTGTGAAACCGTATTTTAACAACAAGGTTTTTTGTGGACAAGGCTCGATAGAGAAACGCTTCTGCTTAACGTTGTAGGTTTGTTATAAAGAAGAAAAGTCTTGTCCAGGTGTGCAGAACATCAACGACCTTCAGCAGTTGTGTTTATGAGCTCCAAAAACTCAAAATGTCTAAATAAAATGTATAAAAGCTGGTTAATGTTGTAGTTTGTCTTATAACTTAGAAATATAATAACAATAAAAAGATATCCAGATATCAATGTGACACAACGACCTTTTACTAGAGTTCATTTCACACAGTATCAACAACAGATTCACATTTCTCTCTTTCCTCTTCAAACAGCTGCTTGCTTGTGTGTAACAGGTATAAGCCAACGCAGTAACCAGCGTCAGAGCCTGTAGGGACAGTCGATGAGTCCTTTTACTTTTTGGCAACTGATGACGAGCACCTGAACTTCTGCTTCCTTCCTGTACACCAACCTGTTCACCTGTGCTCATCTAATGGCAGAAGACAAAGTTGATCAACTGGTGTAGCTGTGCGTAAAACCTCTGGCAACTCCTCCTGAAAGCGTTTGAAGTTATGAGAGACAGCCTGTTACAATGGGGATTAGTATGACACGGGTGTGGGCACATGCGTGGGAAATGTTTCAGGGTTAAGTTACAGTTTCCTTTCGGCTGCTGTGAAGAAGGACGAATAACAACACCGAGCACGTTTACCCAAACAACACATACCCCCTTCTTATCACTTAAAGACATCTATCGCGACCTGCAACCAAGTAAACACACAGCACGAGTCCAAAAATAATGACAACTTCGTCCAAATCGCGTTACGACACCGAGTTAACCACAAATAACCTGTAATGTTGTTGTTGAGCAACGACTGCTGGCCTGAACCACACAAGCTACCTTAGCCTGCAAGTTCAACACATTTACCCCCAAAATCTGTGCCTGTAACAACCCACGGTGTTAGTGTGACCCACATCCTGCTCTTAAACGCTGGATGTGACATTAACACAACGTTAGAGACACACAAACAGATGATGAAGGGTTTTTTTTTTTTTTTTTTTGGGTGTGTACAGCTAGTGACAGGCTAGCTAACCGTAGCTGCATGACGTTAATTCAGTGCCTCATCGGTCGGTTGGCACGGATTAAGAGCCGCATTTAAAACCCGGGTTAACGTGAATTGTGTGTTTTATAGCAGCTTCACACAGATTTTGTGACTCCCAGCGTTGAACTCGCAGCGCTAACTAACTTAGCTCGGCCCTTCCACAGAGCTAACGCTGTTGTAGCTGTGGCCGCATCGGGAGGAGCTAACTGGCTAATGTGAGCAATACTCACCTATTTAAAATAAAAACTGGACGCTGGATAATGTGAATGGTGTCTCCGGGATATTATACGTAGAGGCTCTTCGCGGTGTGTCGAGTATCCAGCCAGCTGCAGTTATATTTCATGAGGCTCCGCGATGTCTCTCTCTCACTTCTTTCAACTTCCCTTTTTTTTTTTTTTTT
>NW_023339807.1:22834813-22836453 GCF_004916995.1 Morone saxatilis | reverse complement strand
ATTCAGAAAAACAGAAAAAAATACTCAGAAAAACAGAAAAAAATTACTCAGAAAAACAGAAAAAAAAATTATTAAAAAAAACAAACCAAAAAATAAATTACTCAGTTTTTTTTTTCCCAAGTGAATGCAGTATGCTTCCGTACTTACTAATCTGTGTATACCTATATTTTACACTCGCTTTGGAAGTGTGAATGTTTGTTTCCCATGCCAATAACGTCCAATTTTAATGTTAATTATATAATAAGACAATAAAAAAAGAACTATAATACTCATGGGTTAAATAATAGCTAATAATAATTTAAAAAAGCAGTCTGTGGTACAAAACTTACTTCTATCTCTATATATTATATTATAATGTACATACAGACTCTTATTATATTTCCTATTTATATTTATTTTATACGTGTATACTGATATATATAGTTCTATTTAGAGATATACTGTTAGATACAGTAATATAATTATCATTTCTATTCTTGTCGTGTGAGCACCTTGAGCAGCTGTAACGGACAAAATTCCCCCCGAACATCAATGAAGTCATTCTGATTCTGACTCTGAAAACGATTATTATAGTTTTTCGTCACACAAATGTCACACCTAACACCCCCATTAGCTCACATTATTTCTCATTCACCAGAAAAGTATATAAAAATAAAAAATAACCTGTATTAAAATGTCAACGCCTGTAACGGCATCTTGAATGTAACTGACTGCCGTTGCTAGGCAACGGGACTCAAACAGGCGCCCCGCTCCAACGGAAGAATTTGGCGCAGCCAACGTTAACCGTTAACTAACTAACTTAGAAAGTTGTTTTAAAACGTTTTCCAGGTAAAAGAAAGGACGAACGATAAAATATAAAATATATATATATAATAAAGGGATCTGGGTCGCCTCTGTTGCTGCTACATGTGGACTTAAGATGAATATAAATGAGGGAAATGCTTGTTACCAACTGAAATATAAGGTTAGAGATACATGTCCGAACATACCGAAGGTGAGTCAACTTTTATAACATCTATAACGTGCTGTTGGCTCCTTCCTACTATGTTAAAGCTGTTTTAGTTTTTTAATAATGTAGACTAGAAAGTGTGTTTATTTTCTTTCTTTTTACACCAGGCAGGGAAACTGATACCTGAGGGAGACAGGGCAAAGGCCTGCTTACAAGAAGAGCCAAGGGTAAGTCCAGTTTCTACGTGAGATGTGACCTTTTTCACAGCAGCCATAATAGGGTGAACACAGCAATTATACTGATTAAGGTTCAGTTTCATTCAGTGTATCAGAGCCTTTCCAATGAGCACAATAGCAGCAACCTGCACTCTGTTGGAGCTAATTAAATACAACCTTAATTAGTATAATTGGTGTAAACCTGTGTTTCCCCTATTTAACATCACAATAGCTGCTGTGAAAAGGCCCCATTAGATCTTTATCTATAGAGAGCATTCATATATATATATTTAAAATAACTATTTTATCTCTGGGTGGCACAAATTAAAGTATAATCTGACTGAATTTAACAATCGGGTGTTTTCATAAATGATTTATGTATTTGTTTATTTTAATCTATTTAATTTTCTTTTTTTTGTCCTTTTCGGACATGTGGGTTCACATTTTTTCCTTTTTTTTTGACTATTTTCATTGGA
>NW_023339807.1:22831841-22834787 GCF_004916995.1 Morone saxatilis | reverse complement strand
GTTTGTCAGTTTACTTTGTTGTGTTACTCACAAATAAAAAAGAGAAAGAAAGAAAGAAGCAGCAGACAGCTTTTAAAATTCTCTCTCTTTCTCTCTCTTTCTCTTTCTCTCTGATATCGTATGTCAACATTTTAACATTTTCAGCCTCCGACCCCGCCTGTGGTGAGGAAATACCGCAACAGCATCCAACCAGAACCCGGAGCCATCAGAGTCCACCAGGGGAAGGCAAACGATCCAGATGTGGCCAGCACCCTCGTTCATGGCATCAGAACCAAATCGTCTCTCACTGTGAGTACCACACATGCGCACACAAACACCTCCTTGTGGGTTAAAGGGGCAATAAAGAGGGTTTTTTTTACTGCCCCAGATTTGGTGGGTTAATAATTTATTACTCTCCTTGGTGATGAGATTTATAGCTTTCGCCTTTCACCCAGAATATGGATGTAAGTGCTTCATTTCTGATTCCAACAGGGTCAAAGCTTGGTCAATCCTCCCCAAAAGACCTTGTTCCAGAAGAAGTTACAGGACCTCAGTGAAGCAGCGTACGCCTCCAGTCGGAAAGCACCGGTGGGCAGGTCACACGATCCGCGTGTCACACTTCCCAGCTGGTGTAACGACGAAACGACGTACGGTGTGAAAATGGTTCGAGGTACGTGTACGGTCAAATGCTGTACATGCAAATATTTATCTACTCTCATAAAAGAAAGTCAATCCTTCCCTTTTTTTTTTTTTTTTTCCAGGGTTGGATGTGCGTGAGATTATTAACCCTTCAAAAAAATCAGAGGAGGTGGAGACGGAAGCTCAGGAGGGACATGAGGCTTACATTCGTAGCCACAACGCCTATTTTGTTGGTAAGAATAGAAACAAATCATATTCTGTATAAGGCTGTTACTGTCTCAATCTTTATTCTGAAATGTGACGTCCAACCATCACAACAATAAAATCACCTGGCTTCGCTCCAGGTGAGCAGATCGACAGGAAGTACAACTCGAGTCACTACGGTAAAGACAACAGGTTTGGGATCCTCACACCTCATTTCAACGATGGCCGTAATCTTGGCAAAACTCTCCACTGGCTGGGGGAGACACAGAAGTAAGTGCTGCAGTAAGTCGGCACAAGTTTTATTGGTAACTTTATTCAGTGTTTAACTAACAAAACATTATTTTGCTGTAGGTTTTACAATCCAAATACAGTTTGGGAGAGATCTGGGAACAGGGAAAAGATGGCATTGCAACTTGGCAAAACAAACATTAAGTAAGTTTTTAATCTTCTGATCAATTCTGCGAACTCTGACTATAATTTACTGACGTTTGACTTCATCCTCTCGTTATAAACTCATCTTTTCAGGAGAGGAAACACCTTGAATGTTCCTCCAGATCGCACCTTTGGAATTCTCTTGACGGCAGATAAATTTGGTTTGGTTTATTTGAGTTTATGCAACAACAAAAAAAAGTCTTTCCTGGGTTAAATATGGGATCGTGTGTCAGCAGATGTTCCTGAAAAAAGAAAGATTGTGCTTGTTTCCTGCACAGGGGTTGGAGAAGTAATCCACTCCACGGAGCCAGGTCAGTATGTGAGAGGCCGAGACCGCCAGCGCAGTCTGGTCAACGCAGTGCAACACCACCTCAAGAAGGTCAACTTTCACCACTTCCCCTCCCTGCTGAAGGCGTTCAGACATTACGACAAAGTACGACTGGAATCGAGGCTCGGTGACACAACACCCCGTTGCTGACCTACACTTTCGATCTTCTGACTATTTAACTCATCACGTTTAAAGTAACCTCGGAAAAATACAGTGATATTTCCACCCAAATCCTTTTTTCAAAGAGTGATCAAAGAAATTCAAGCTCAGTCCTTTCCCACAGTGGACATTTTAAGTGCCCGGAGTCATTCGTTCATCTTATTGGTTACACTTGTGTTTGACAAGCCAGTTTAAGAGTTCGAGATAAGGCCAGGGTTGTGACACACCGGTGTTAAGATGTGATTAAGTAACAATACTACTATAATTCTCCTCTCGCAGTCTCACACTCGTAAAAACCACAGAGCGGTCGTTGAGCCTTTTCCTGTGTATCTGTTTATCTAAATCACTAGAACGGCAAGGGGATGATTGACAAAGAGGACCTGCGGGCAGTGTGCCGACAGTTCCAGCTGGGCGTGAGTGAGCCGGTCCTGGATGACCTGATGGACCACTGTGACACAGACAAGGACGGACTAATCAACTTTGTGGAATTTGCTAATTTCCTCAACTGGAAGGACAAGATGCCCATCAACAGTCGAGAGCAACGCATTATGACAAACGGTCAGTTTATTTTGTTGTAATCAATCTGGTAAACTGGAAAAAGCTTTTCCAAATCCATTCTGTTTCACATTCAGGTGATTTTTTTGGTATTTTAAGCAATAAAAGGCTTAAAAAAAAATAAAATCTTCTATGTATTTGTCTCCTGCAGAGCGTCAGACCAGCACAGCTCCAGCCAACACAGAGGGAAAGTCTTCATCAGACTCAGCGCAGCTTCCTGAATCTCCGGCGTTGATTGAGCCCGAGGACCTGGAGCCTGTTGAGCCAGGAAGCTCTAAGAAGACAGTCAGGACCCTGAGGCGACTCAGGGCGGATCCAGACCACTTCGTGACCTCCTCCTCCCTCATTGGGGCTGTCAGCGATGGTCCGCTCACATCAAGTAAGTCAGAGATAGAGTATTACAGGCCTGCTCCCATCACCTTAACATCCTTTATTCATGTGGTCTCTCTTTCCATAGACAGCCGCGCCTACGGAGTCCCGTCTGTGCGCTCCGACCTCCCGCCTCCGCGCATAAAGAGAGTCAGTGACACTAACAACTACGGCGATATGTCCACCGCTCGAGATCTTCTGCATCCATCAGTTCATGCTGTTCAGGGTGTTCACGAGGAACACTTCTTCTGTCCGCGCACCAAGAAGGAGGTACGCACAGT
>NW_023339807.1:22822142-22831822 GCF_004916995.1 Morone saxatilis | reverse complement strand
AGTTTTACCGTGAGGGATGGACCCACATCGAAGATAGTTTTATGAATATTTTAATGCAGTTCAGCAAACATCAGTTTTAAACACAAACTGTGTATATTTTTAAATCTCCTGTTTATGAAAAACTATTTCTGTTCTTAGCGGGCATTATGTTCACGGTTGAATGCATGGTTGGGTACTTCAGAAAAGCTTAATACACTAGACAATCTTTCCGGTTTTGTGCTCTATTGCGTATTCAAAAAGCCTCTCAATTACTTTTACTCCATTTAAATTTCAACTCATACTGGAGAGCCTATTTTTTATTTTTTAAATGGAGTCAAATCAGGTATGAGACTTTGTCCTGCCGCTGCAGTGTGGCTACATACATTCAACAGTTATAACTTGTGTTTTAATGAAATATGTTTTTCATAGTGACACTCTCGTCCTCCTCTTCACAGATTGCAGAGATCTTCAGGAATGTGGGTGTGAATATTTCTGAAGAGATGTTCGAGGAGGCCTGGAAGCTGGCGTCCACGAAGCACCCGGCCGGCGAGGTTTGCGTCGAGGCTTTCCGTAACGTACTCAAGGAAATAAAAGCAATGTAACTCAAGATGTTTTTAAATGTGTCCTCGTCAGTCAATATTTCTCTCTCAGCTGGGAAGACACTTTTGACATAATGGAGAACGGATTTCTGTGTCTGACAACAAGTCATACGGGAGTAAACAGTAATCTGAATGGGGATTGTGCTGTTACCTTTCATCCTTTTGCATTTGCAAGTGGGACACCCTTTTTATACGTGTACAGTCGGGAATATAACACATGTGGTCATTACATTGCTGGTAGGTGTCCGCATGTCCATTATTCTATCGCTATTATTCTGTTCAAATGACACAACCTCTTACTTTATCATGATCGTGGTTATGAATCCGTCTGAACAATAAATACAGAGAGGGAACGCTCCATAAATGAACCCGTTTGGCTAATATCAGACTCATCATATAAGCCTTTATCTGAGCATCCTTTTTTTTGGACTCTTTTCGGAGTGTGTTCCCGTCTTTTCGTGAATTTCCTGGAAGCCAGTAAGCAGTTCCCGGCAGAGCACACAACCAAAAGAGGGTAACGTGAAGAGACACACTCCACCGGCTGCACAGTTCTCGATGTGTGGACGAACTGCTCCTTCAAGCTGTATCTCAACGGGAACAGCAACAAACAACATGTTCCAAGCAGCCATTAATGCACTGAAGCACATTTTACACCTGTTCTGAGGGTTACTACCAGGGGACATACTCGGGTGGGTTTTCTTTTTACATTTAAACCAACTCTCTTCTGATAACAACTAGGTCCACATTTTCTTTCCCAGCAGAGGGCACACCTGCATGCAAAGAACTGACAGAAACACACGTATTAGAGGTACAAAAGGCAGAATGTGTTTATAATTATTAATGTTTCCTGTGATTGATTTGGTTTGGAGACCCTAGGTTGTTTTTAAGTAGCTTCAGTCTTGTTTTGATTTGAGCTGTCTTTGTTCTGGCCCGAATATTAAGACTAGTTTCTCTCCCTGCCCAACAAACAATATACACTAATTTGAAAAGGCTTTGTATTGCTGTCAAGTCAAAGTCAGTAGTCAACACAAGGCACAATATTAATACCACCACAAATTGAGAGATAAACATGTCAGCAAACAAAAGATGTTTTTTTCCCCTCTATTACATGTTTGTTTATAAAGAATCAATTTCTCTATTCAAATGAAAAATAGAATTTCATGCACAGAAACGGCTCATTTGTCGTGTCAACGTGTCACCTTTCTTTTGTTGGAAGCAACATTTCATCTTTTGTTGTTTCACCTAAAATGCTGTGAAACATTATTAAATCTTTAGTTGATTGCTTTGAACTTAACAATAAGTCGGTGTGACCGTGGTGAAAGACCTGCGTAAACACTGAGAGGAGCGTTCTCCGTACCTTATCATTTGTTCGGACGGAGTATTAGATTTAATTTCTAAGCATATTTATCTGGTAATTGTATTAATCAATCCTAAAATGGGAATCTGACAGAGATAGCACAATTAATTTATGGTTTTCTGGAGCTGAGACACACGCAGACGTACAGACACGCAGAGTCTCTCAAAGAGGTACGAGGAATTGTTTGCGATCTGTTTCGCTAACAAGATTAATGAAAAAAGGTTGGCACGCAGCCTCAACTGATCTACACGTCAGAACATTACAAAACAGTAAAATAACTAAAAAAACCATTAGCTTTTTGTATATTCACCACTTGCTTTTGTTTCCTTGTTAATTTCCATTAAACTGAGTGATGCACAGGCGTGGTAAATTGTTTAATGTGCTCTCACCATATCCATGAGCATATTGACATGTGCTAAGCTAACCGCACTCATTTAATCTCATTACGACTCGGTGAGATGCTCAGCTGGAACCAAAAAAAACCCCCACGCAAACTTCCACAGACCACATATTACTATGCATCAAAAATTAGAATAATCCTCAGCGTATTTCATTATGCATGAATTAGCGGCCGCTAATGACAGAATCCTCTCTGTTTGTCAGATATGTTGTCAACATTAATAATATCGCGGCAGGCTTTAACAGAATGGGATGACACGCAGCATTCAAGAGTCAGACGTGATGTTTTTGACAAGTGACGCGTTTCTGGCAATGACCGCGGGGGCTCAGACGCAGGCTGCATTAGAGTTAGTTTAACGGGTGGTAGAATCTGTCACTGTTGCTCGCAGCAGTGCAGTACAACTATTTTCACTTTGGTACGAGACTCGTGTTGTGATCTCCTGTTGATCCATAAAGTGCCTTCTTGACAGCAATGTACCAGACGGCACCTTCCTGCTTACTATGGAGAATTGATTATCTTGTTGCCTGTTGCTTTTTATCACGAGTACCGCCAACACTTATATATTCGGTTCCTTATATGTTTCATGAATCACATGTGGAGAATTCAAAAGGACTTCTCCTTTAATGTTAATATTGTGTAGGTTGTTACATCAGCCTGTTGTTGTTGAGTTCAGCAACTGTTGAAAAGTTGGAGACTGTACAGAAATTATTAGGAGACAGCAGGGCAGGGTCTTTTATTTTCTCACCATGAATTTATCGTTTATTTCATCCTTAAAAAGATAAAAACTAATATGATTGATAGTTACATAAAAGGCCACATTCAGACTGCAGGCCAAAGTTACTCAAATCTGATTATGTCATCACAGTGTGTACAGCTCAGATCACATGAAATCTGACCTTAAATCTGATTCGGGCCACGTTCATGTGTGGTCCAAATCAGATACAGGTCTGATATTTTGCACTGTGACCTCAGTGTGAACATTAAAATCAGAATTCATGTGACTTTTAAGTCAACAATCGTCATGCAGGTCACTTCAGGACGTGGACCCGTTCACACTGGAATCTGATATGGGCCACATTTAAAATAATTATGTGAACAGCCAAATAAAAACAGAATTCAGAGCTAAGGTTTGTAGTGTGTAGCCAAAAATAAAACTTTTATTTGTGCCATGGTTCCTAAAGATGCATTTTTTCCATTTAAAGAGAACAACAGCTTTGTCTCTGTACATGATTAAACATGTTGTAATGTTTTGTTCAGTCCCAGTTTATCAGTGCGATGTCAGAAAGGCATACTGTTGGTGCTGTGTAGAGGAGATTATTGATTGCGGCTGATTTCAGGGATAAATTAAAGGGTCATGGATACAGTTTGGTGCTTTTATCAAGCAATTTATTGAGGCAACATATTGAGGCAACATATTGGTCTAGTGAACAACTTTCTGCTTCTTTCAGCTGAATCTGAAGGTGGATAGACAATTTCTTGGTTGTCATCATGTGAGCTACAGTACGTATAGGACTTTGGTCATGTGACAACAGTGTCCACATACAGGAACCTGTTTTTACTTACTTTAAGTCATGTGATGACCAACCAACTGAGGAAACTCCATTCATGGAGGAAAAGTGTGAGATGTGGTTGAAAGCTCTGGTTGAAGCTAACACGTGGACCTGTTATAAGTTATTTGGCAGCACAACAGATATTTTTAGCAAATAAAAAGAGTTTAAATGCCTTTTTCAAGTAACCACATCACTCTGTTCACACTGCATTTAAACTAAAACACCTGCTGGTGATTCAGAGTTGTACAGCATGTTAAATTGCTGGAGGGGGTTTTAAAAGGCATCTGCGGGTCTGAGGACGACTTCAAGTAGGAAGGTGGGTTCACTTATAAAGCTCTGAGGTCTTCAGATGTCTGTACAGCTCCAGTGTTATAGCTGTGGGTCCAGTTTCATGTGATCCTAATAGACAGTCAATCTATTCAACAATCAATCCGCTGCTCGCTTTGCCTGCGGTCCAGTTTAATTGTTGCCTTTTACGGATAAGTAAATTCAGCCAATCACTGCTCCCTTGTTGTGTCCTGATGACTCAATCACTCAGCCAGTTTCCAGTGCCAGTGCCAAACGGTCGTGACCTTCCAGTCGGGAGAGGCTCCCCTCGTCAGCTCCCGGTGGAATCTGGATAGAAAAAGGGGGGAAGATGTGTTTAACGGGAGCTAACACAGTTTACAGTTTATTATTCAAAAGTCCTGGAGGAAAATGCAGATTGACTAACACTCGACTCAACTCAAACTAAGTTCTGCTTCTTGTCTCACCTTGAAAACGACGAGGTGAGGATTCTGAAAATAACTTCCTCATCCTGCCTAACTGTCTGCTCGCTAGCCTTCGGGATAACAGGTTTTCTCTGAGAGATTCTAAGACCTGAAACAATAGGAAAGAGAATCTGGCTAACTAGATAGGTGGGCATTAGGTAGAATAGCTACACCATGTGGTCCAGCAACTAACCGGATTACTGATTGGAAAAAGGAAAGAGGCTTTGACTGTTACATACACTGGGAGTGAAATTATTCCCCCTTTTTACTTTCTGAATAACTGAAGTGATGCAGTAACAGAATTTCACATAATCAGAAGCGGATGTTTTACTTTTTGACGAGCCGTCAGAGGTCCTTTTCATACGTGGAATACATAACATTGTTGGCCACAAAGAACCACAATAATGCTTCCACAGTATTTGGCAGCTGGTGTGTGAGACGGAGCCGTGGCACCGATGAGAACCACACTGAGTTAAATAGATATCAAGGACATAAGAGTGCGTTTTGTTCTCTCACAGGCTGAGAGCCCATTTTGAAGACGTTATGCGTGACTTTGTTTTGCTCACATGCTGCATGTGAAGCGTTTTGCTGGATACTCATCAATCCAGTTAGCATTTAAACATTTAAAATATAGTGTAGTGAAACACCCCGTCTGATTATTACTGTGCTTGTACGAGATTTTTTTACATTTTATTGGGACTTCTTTTCTTCTTTTGCTCCAGTTGCACCACAACAGGAAAAATAAATGTTATATACTGGTCTAGAATAGTCTAAAAATCAGATTTCATGGTGTTTTGTTTCACTAAAATCATATAACTATATCATAGTTGTGGTGAAATTATGGAGTTCTCTTAAAAAGGTGATGAGACGTGTTTAATTTTACTCATTGCTTGTTTCTGCTGGAAGCTTTACGTTAATCTGATGCCATTTAATTCAGACTTGTGCTATAAAAATGCATCCGACAGACCGACCCAGTAAGATTACTTTAGTGACTTTTACGTTAAAGTGACTTTGGTGTTTATTCAAATATATAAGACTGACACAGAACTGCCATCACATTTACCTACAGCATATTTAAAAGAGGGCTATTTAGTCACTACTTAAAGCTTCACTGTGCACTGGCTCTGTGTCTGTAAGGGAAATTTATGATAAAATATTTTGAGTTGTTGTTTTTGGATAAGTACGCCACGATGCCTCACCGTGAACTTACAGATGTCTCAACAGTGAACGCAGCGTCTCTTACTCTGATTTGATATATTCCTACAATCAGTACTTCTATTAATATTTGTTATTTTAAAAGTGTATGTAGTGGCAGTCCTCCAGTGAAAAAAGCAAATATGTCACTTTACCGTTCACCCCCCAAGTGAGGCATTAAATATTAGATGAACTCTCATCCACCCACACATGACACTTTGGAACATTTCTCCCAAATTATCCTATCCACGTTTATTGGAAAAAAGATTTAACTCGCCACCATCAGCTGTGGCTCTGTTACCCACCCAACAAAAAACAGACGTGCCATATGTTGGAAAGCCTGCAGGTAACTTTGAGCTTTTGCCAACATATAATTATCTCTCTAAGTAAATATTTGTACCAATTTAATTGTGATTCAGCATGCTCTATATGGAGAAATAAACCAAACAGATTCTGGCGCTTAACGTCTGAGCAAATTAATGATCAAAAATTAGCTTTAAGCAAAAAAAAAAAAGATTCAGCACACACTGCATGAAATAGATTTGAACATGTCAAAGCTGAATGAGGGAAGATTTGATTGTAATCCGTACTTTTGGACGCGCCGGCGTGTTTGTGATGTGCGCACTTGACAAGCTGAGTACTTACTCATAGACCGCTGTCACTATTTTCTTCTGTGGGCCGCCATCTTCACTAGAGACCACTTTGAAGATCCTCGTGCCTTCGGGGTCATCGGGGCCTTCGTGTGTCGTCAGGAGCCAAAACCTCACGACGATGTTGCAGAACTTCCTTCCTGCACGGGAAGAAAATAAAAACAGGAACCAGAGAGCATCCAACAGACGGGTTAGCAGTAGAGACGGCAGTAAAATGCACGTATAGTCTTCACGATCACACCTGAGAGCTGGCGTTCATATCTACAACACCTCCTCTGACCTGCAGCCAAAGCAGCTGCCTGAGGAAATGTACAGTGCACCTTAGTTTGTTATCAAAGTTCAGACTGTTTTGTGCCAATACATATTTAAGTAAATGATGAACAAAAATAACTGTATGCACAGCAGCAGGTCCAAATGAGATGAGCAAAGTATCATCAGCCTGAAGATCTTTCATGACTTTGCATTTTTGCTGACTTGGGCTTCTTAATTATGTAGTTTTAGTTTAATTTTCAGTGTTTCACTCCTGTGATCATCAATGGGAAAACTGACGTAATATCTGAGGTGAAACATTAGGATCTATGTGTCAGCAGGTACAACATGTACACTTCAGGAGATATAAAGAAGTGCCTGCCTAATAACATATGGACAACTTGTTCTTTGTAAATTAGATTTTGAATTGAAATTGTGGATAATCTTGTTAGTAAGCTTTCTGATAATCAGCGAACACACACTGTTAGTTTTAAAAAAGATATCTGTGTCGTTAGGTGGGATGTTGGTCTAACTGGGTCTACTTAGAGGACTCGATGTCTCCTTCTGGTTGATCAAACCAAGTTATGACACTCTCATATAGATTAATGTGGCATATAAATGTGCTCAGTTTGAAAGGGGTGAAGTCAGAAAGTGACCCTGATGTTTGTTTATTTAGATCCCCCATAGTAGCTACCCTTCCTCAGGTCCCCATTCATATTTTTTGACAGATTTATACTCACAATAAGACTCAGTACATAACAACACAGCAACCAACAAAGAGGTCAGTCTAAAACAAAAGATATACCCAATTATTTTCTACACAAAAATGTCTTAACTTCTTATTCCTCTCAAAAAACTTGAATGATTCCCATGCCACCATTGCTCTAAAACAACTAATTCTACATGGAGGCAACAGAAAACGACCCTCCAATGACTGCAGAGTAGTCGTCCTCCAGTGTTCTCAGTCTGTACGTGTCATGTTTGAAGACTAATTGCACAGAACTCACCGTACTGATCGAAGACGACAGACACGTCTTCCGGCAGCACAAACACGATATCATCCATCGCCACAGCTAGCTGCTGCCTCTGTGCGTCGGTGAGAGACCCGCACTTCTTCTCGACATATTCTATCATCTGAAAGGACAAAAGAGACCATCAGAAAAACCCAACTTCATCCCCGATATGTACAATAAGTGCAAGATGTGTTACCTCCTGGGACACGATCCCCACCAGCCTGTGGTATCTGCCACTGGACATCAAGCTGGAGACGTGAACCAAAGCCTGCGATGGATGGAGGAACAACAAGGTGGTTTATTCTCCTGCATCACGGTGGATGATGTGTCATTTCCTCCTATTTCCTTACCTGCGACCGTGTTGCTTCACGTTCAAAGCAGACTGAGAAGCTTTGTCTTTGTCTTAAAGAAGGCGGGTAAATAATTGCCCCCCCCAAAAAAGTCAAATACATAACGTTAGAACTCTGAGTGTCTGAAATTTAGACAGAAATAGTCTTCTAACCTTTAAAAAAGGAGAATTATTTAATGAATTGATTCTTTTTAACGTCCATTTAGGAGAAGCTTTCTATCACATTACTGGATCTTTATCAGCAGATGGAGTTGGAAGTTCAGATTTCCATTTTCCAGAGCACTTTTAAGGACTTGAACCTCGACTTTGAGCCATAGAAAAAAGAAAATATAAACATCTATAAAGCTGTGACAACTAGGAAAACTCCATCTGCTGATGAAGATCATGCAATATGATCAAAAGCCCCTAAAGCAGCTACTAAACAGACCTTGAGGTGAGATTGCTTTCTCAATAGGAACTAGTTAATCTGATATTTACTGAGTTAAATACTGAGTTACAGCTGCTGTTCAGATACATTATTGGGGCGTCTTCATCTTTTATATTAATACTAATTACACTATCTCCTAATAACCTCCCTGTACTCTTATGTTTGACCTCAGTATTTATCTGTATCTGTAGAATCACAGTGTGTGTTAGTAAAATGTCCTTTTATCAACCAGATGTGGAGCAGCTGTTTGTTGCTGAAGGCCTGCTGCTGCCTCTGTCTGCAGTTACCTGCTTTATTCCTCTGTGAAACTCCACAGAGTTCAGGTCTAACTCGAAGTACAGTTTGATGAGATATATGACGACTCTGCACCGTATCCATGTGATCGGGTCCGGGATGCCGACCACAGAGACACCGGGCTGACCGCCGGAGCTCCCCGGTTGAGAGCTGTACAGCCTGTGTGTCTGACCGGCGAACACGACCCTCCGCCCGCACTGCCTCCAGCCGTGCGCTCCGGGCTCCCCGCAGAAAGGACGCGCAGGACGCACACACACCCCCGCCCACCGCCGGTGCTCGGCCGGCTCCTTGCTGCAGGTCCGGCCTCTCCTCCAGGCGCAGAGCCCGGGTGAGGCCGCTGCGAGGCCGCCGAGCTCCCGGCATGCAGCGAGGCCGGAGATGCGCTGCATCACGGGCGAGGAGGACGCAGCGTTACAGGCGGACCGCGGCTGAACCAGCCTCCATTGTCACTGTGTCACTTTGATAACCTTATGCAACTCACCCCATTGCTGTACCCATAATGCTTATCGTGCTCACGACGTACACACACACACACGGCTGCTGCCTTCAGGTGCTGTTGGAAATGCAGGAACAATCAGACGAGGCTGTTTATGTTGTTGTTATTATCCACCTGTCAGGATGGTGGAAGTGTTTCTGTCTTTGATTTGCTGCTACTGTTGTTACTAATAAGTGTGTATATTTATTTCTAACTTTTGTATTAATATTGTAGGTTCATTTGGCTGCTATTTGCTTTATTTTCTTTTGGGCCTAGTTGAAAGTTGGCAGTGAGGAAGTGGAAGTGTGGAGGTCAGATGTTAAAATGTAGATTTACCATTATGCAACCAGGCTATCTACAGTGTGTAAGGAATAAACGCACAACAATACAGATAC
>NW_023339807.1:22821929-22822087 GCF_004916995.1 Morone saxatilis | reverse complement strand
TGACAGGTTTTATTTGTATATGACACAATATAATACAATATTCAGAAACATTTCCATAAACCTGGAGACCACTGGATGTATCCGGATACAGCTCCTCTTCATCCAGTGAACATAACTCATATTCTCTAACATATGACTGACTAACGGCAGCAGAACAC
>NW_023339807.1:22818159-22821829 GCF_004916995.1 Morone saxatilis | reverse complement strand
CTCTCTCTCTCTCTCCCTCCCCTGCGCAGGCACGCACGCACGCTGCAGACACCTGCGCGCGGCCCCGCCCACCTAAACTTCTCTCTCTCTCTCTCTCTCTCTCTCTCTTTCTCTCTCTCTCCTCCAAACTAATTTTATTGATCAATAATTAGCAGCGCAGCGCTTGGTTATTTGAATTTGCGCTCAGACACGGAAACCTTTCCGGGATGTATCATAGTAATTATGTGTGTCAGTTGAGAATGCTTTTTACATCTGCGAGTCGAGTGGAGCAGAATATTAACGACTCCACGATGGGTGGGGTTAATTGTTGGAGAGGAAATCTGCACACACACACACACACACACACACAGAGTGTAAGAAGAGTTACAGGTCCGGGTTGGCTGTTTGTTTGTACCATAATAAAGACATTTAGTCCAGGAAAGAGTGAGGAGGTGCGCACAGGATCACAGGAGATGCCTGGACATGTGTCCGGTTTAAGAAATGGTCAGAAAAGAGATAAAGTTTATCATTTATCTGGAGTTTTTGCAGTTCAGAAAGAAAAGAAGCAAGTAAAAGAGAAACTTCCAGGCTATTGGATGAAGTTTGAATCTTTAATAAAACTTATATACATAAATACCACAAACATTACCTTTATTTAAAACCAGCCAGGTCCATTAGTGCCAGTAGGTCTGTCCACTGGAGGTGGATTCTGGTTCTGGACATTTGGACAACCTGAGGAGGAGCTCACTTTCTTCAGTGTCTAACAACGTTGGCACACTTTGTTTACAACTAAATCTGTTATTCCTTTGTGGTAATATCTTTAAATGTGACTTTCTTTAGGCAAAGCTATTAAAATAAAACACAATTAAGGGATTTAGTGTTAAAATTATATTCATGACAGGGTGGAAAATTCCTTCAAGTAGCATTTAGGGCCAAAATTACCCCTAAAATACATCTAAACACCTAATTAAATACATTAGATTTATTTTAAGGGTGTGGCACTGGGAGAAAATCGGATCCATGACCTCAGTGTTTCTGAAATCCTGCCTGCAGGCTGTGACCCACTGTACACACTCCTGCTGAGAGTGTTAACGGTCTTACACATCAATGTGATTCACTGTCATGGAGATGGCGTGTGTGTGTGTGTGTGTGTGTGTGTGTGTGTGTGAGCATGTAACGCTGCGTTCTGTGTCTTCAGCAGGGCTCTTTCCTCTGCTGAGCCACTGAAAGGCACTGTTGTCCACAGCTGAGCTCCTCGGGTAGCGTCCCCCTGACAGGGATGAAGATGTCGTGTTGAACAAACCTCCAGAGTGTGTGTGAGGCAGGTCACCGGTGGAGCAGATGGGTTAAATATGGAGCGTGGTTTATCAATAATGATGAACTTCATCTATAAAACATGGGTGCTCTGGAATATTTAATCTTATATTTTCAGAGGCTTTAAAGTGTCTTTAAATATGATTTGGATGCCTGAAAACAAATATTTATGTGACATTGGTGCTTTGGTGTTTGTGTGTTATTGGATAAAAGTTCTGACATGTCAACATAGTGGGGGGGCTGGGATCCCTTTAAGTCGGGGGGGGTAAGAAAGGAGAAATAAAGGAAACATTTTTCAGCTCCACAAAATGATAATAAAATAAAAATAAATAAAATAACTCCATATTTCACTTTATAGTGCACAATATTTAATGTATAACATGCTCAGAAATTCCCCCCCAGTACAACAAAAAAAGTAGGCGTCCGTGGCATGAACGCTAACAATCCCACAATGCACTTGTATATGTGAAAGTTACAGTTGTGTGACACCACATCTGCATCTGTCAGCGGTGTCTGATGTCTCGATTTACTGCTCGCTACAAAGTAAACTGTGGAATATAGGTATATTTTACTTTAATCTGTGGTTATTTTTTCATGTAAATTATTGAAAGAAATGTGTCTTTTGTTGAACTCGACTCACAAGCAGACAGTCAGTTCTCTGTTTTTAGGGTCAACAGGGTAAAAAAGGTTGAGTAACATGG
This sequence comes from Morone saxatilis, assembly GCF_004916995.1. Classification (NCBI taxonomy): domain Eukaryota; kingdom Metazoa; phylum Chordata; class Actinopteri; family Moronidae; genus Morone; species Morone saxatilis. The sequence continues at coordinate 22,819,835 of NW_023339807.1, read as the reverse complement.
TGGTAACATATGATATGTCTTCATAAAATATATATAACACAAAACTTACTTATGTATTTTCCCACAACTTGTGTCTTGCAACTTTACATATTTTTTTAAAATGTTCCACAGTGAAGCAATAATTGATTCAAAAGAGCAGATTTTAGTTTTTTGTTTCCGTCTTTCTTCATTATCGGGTTTATAAAATATAACTTGGTCAACTTTCTGCTGGGGAAGGACGGCGTGTTAAATCTTAAAAAGAAGGTTGTTTCTGTGAATTTGAATTTAATCTGGGCTACAGGTATTGGATTTTGTTGTCTGCTGGCAGGGAGCCACACACAATAGCAGGCACAGGTGTTGACCAGAAAAAAAAAAAAAAAGGAGGAAGAGAGAAAAGGGAAAAGGCAGAAAGTGATTTGAATTATCATTGTAGAATGAATTTGGCATCTCTGCAATGGAAAGAGCTTTAAATACAGCCACAAAGTTTTATGTAAAATTGATGCATGAATATTTCCAAAATATATGTTTCTCCATTTTTGTTTCTCTCTCAAAAAGGTTTTTGAGAGAGGTTTTTCTTTTTTTTTTTGGTTACTAACTCTCGATTTCAAAATGCGGCGCTTGTTGATCAAGAGTACAGATATCTTTGACTTGAGCGTAGTAATGAGAAAAATTAGCACAAATGCTCTAAGTAATAGTTCCTGATTTTTTCACTCACAAATTATTTTTCAACTTGTTTTTGTATCTATGCATAAATTAAAAAATCTGCTGAAATTTATTATTCATCTGAGATGTGATTAATATGCAAAATTATGCAAATTAAGATGCAATTAGGCTCCAATTCTCTAGTGGAATTTTCCATTATAATTTAATACAAAGTAACAGAGTAATTGGTGTCACGTGTAATTACGGTTACTCAAGTGCACTTTCAGGCATGCAAATGATTCGCTATATGTTGGTTATCCTATGCAAATGTACCATGTGGTGTTTTAACAAGTTGAGGGAAACACAATGGGTGCGTGGTCGCCCAGTGCGGTTGGAACAAGGTAAAGTCACCAGGGTGGGTAATTTTTTTTTATTTTCTAAATGAGAGGAGTTGGAAAACTTTCAGCACTCAGATTATCACCAGTTCAGATTTCCAGATATTTTTTAATTTTTGATGAATGTTGGAGACTTTCATCCATCACCAATCAATTAATGAGAGAAAACTGTTTTTGGATTGCGACCTGGGACTTGGTGTGTGAGAGGACAAGGAGGCTGGTTTCCAACATGAAAACTGTTGCTTCAGTTGACACAGTTCACAAGAAGTGTTGCACCTCCAACCTCCACCTCCTCCCCTCCCCTCCTCGATTCAGTCTGAGCTTTTTGCTTTGTGCCCTGTTTGATCAATGACACTGCAAATGTCATAAGCAATCACAAAACCCTACGTGCGGGAGGACAATTACGCTGCGGCTCCGTGTGACAAACTTTGCAGACGGCGGCCGGGCGGAGGGAAGAAAAGCGATTATGTAATTGATATCTATTTAGATAGAATGAAAGTCCTGTAAACGCTCGGAGGGAAAAATGTCTCGCAGAGCAATTCCTTCTTGGGAGGCAAATTGATTTTAAATTGTTACATGGCTGGTTACATGTCCTGACATCTTGCTTTGCTCTCTCCAACACACACACACACTCAAACACACACACATACACTCTCTCTC
>NW_023339807.1:22817959-22818129 GCF_004916995.1 Morone saxatilis | reverse complement strand
CTCTCTCTCTCTCTCTCTGGCATTAAAACACAGATACACTCACTTGTACACACACACTCATGCAGACACACACCCTCTGCTATCTGTCTTGTTCATGATCAACGCTCTGAACAAAGACATCCTCCCTCCCTCCTCGTGCCTCCCCCCACCCATCCTCTCTCTCTCTCTCT
>NW_023339807.1:22813269-22817859 GCF_004916995.1 Morone saxatilis | reverse complement strand
CCCCGCCCGCCCTGCTCCTGCCGCCGGCGTCTCCCATACCTCCACACGGACCGCTCTCATGCAGCAGGAGGAGTGGAAAGGCCCTTTGATGATTTGGCTCCTGTTTGCGGGCACATTTTCAGTTCTTACTTTGATTCCAGAGGTGTGGTGAGGTGCTACGTCTGCTGTTGTTGATGTATGCAGAGGTGACGTACAGGTAGGTGTTTGTGAGAAAGCAAGCAGTTGAGACTACCTGCAAGTTGATCCCGCAATTTCAAGTCGGCGTGTGTCTCAGTTTTTTCAAGATGCTCACTTTGCTCTTTCTTTTTCTTTGGTGGTAAAGCACTCATTGATACGCCAGTCACTTGTCAATCAAAACCACTGCATCCGACACTTTTACATCTTTTCCTTGAGATTTTTTTGTTGTTGTTGTTTTGTTGATGACGTTAAAGTGTCCGTAGGTGGTGCTGATGATAACCAACAAGTCCTCCTAATTGAATGTACGTAATTAAAATACTTTGTTTGACACGATACATAGAAGTGCTTTCTGATCTGACGCCCCCTCCCAACTTCTGCAGGAATACAACATTTGTGCCAATCAAAACTTTTACAAATCACTGTTGAAAAATAAATCCGTTTTGTGATGTGGCAACTCTGTGGTTAAAGCTTTGGTTAGGGTTAGGCACAAAAAAAGGTCTATATTAGGTTTAAGTAAAGATGATGCTTTGGATTAAAACGACTACTTCGTTAAGGTTAGGGGAGCTTTGTCGTCATGGTTATGATAATAAACACGAGGTTAAGGTTAGGGAGCAATCATGGTTTAACTGTCAGTTGATTGTTGCTTGGAAACAAGCTTGTTAAAGAGATGTTTTGTTGACCCCCATCCGTTCACCCCGACCTCCTCCACACGCCATATAACGACGCCACCTGACGTCCTCATTCGCTCCCGTCAAGAATGCTAGACATCGATTTAATGTAAACGTTTGGCTTTGTTGCGTGACATGACTAATGCTGTCGTGCATCTTCGGAGGAATTGTCTCACGATAACCCAGCTCTTCTTCTTTCACTTCCTGTGTGACAGTTTTCCCAAGAAAAATGCAGGAGACATGTTGAATATTTACACACTGTGACTATAATGAGTTTGCCTGAAAGGTTGCTCGCTATTGTCCCACATTGGCCTTTCAAAGAAAAGGCCACAAAACAAAGAGATAGGTATCTTTACAAGGCTGAACTCTACAGTCGCCGTGTGCCCATAATATGAATTTACAACGATGCATGCATGAAAAAGTGTGAACCGAAGATGGCTTGTGGCTTAGGCAATGTAGGTCAGTGTCAGTTTCCACCCTTGACTTAACTGTTTTGCACCCATTTGTTATTTGAGCTCATAAAAACCAGCACCTGAGCACCAGCTGACACCCAGCGTTCTCCTGAGGGTGATTCCAGCTCGGAGCCGCAGCAGTGCCGGAGAGAGAGAGCCCCCTGGAGGTGGAAGCAAGGAGACTGAGGTTTGATATACTCTAATCTGGTTGTCGGTGGGAGGAGGGGATGGTGTCGAGGAGTTGTTTGGCACCGGCACCGGGACTCTCTGTGACTGTGTGGTCTTCGGAGAACCACTTCACCGCCCCCGTGCTCTCCTCCAGTCCCAGGCTCAGGAAGGTGAGGCAGGCACTCTCCCTCCTCAACCTCCCCGCCACCCCACCCAACCTGCTGATTAAATCAACCCTACGCAAGGCAAAGTGCGATAACAGAGGCTAAGTAGGCCGCCTTCACTCGCTGTCACAGGAAGAGGAAGCGCCTTGGTGTACCATTCACCTGTGCCTGGTGCCTCGCTGGTGCTGCCGCTACAACCCGTTGCACAGCTGAAGACGAGACAGCGAGCATGTTAGATCAGAGCAGCGAGGCTCACGTGTTGCGTTTCCTGCTACTGCGACTGTGTCAAGTGACCATCTGAGGCCTCGGAACAAAAGAGAAGAGACTCACTTCTGCCTTAACTGAAATGACTAACCGCTCTTTGAAAGTGTCAGTATGACTCTGTGTTCATTACAGTTACAGTAGCGAGTCTAAAACTGTCATTTACGTTCTAAACTTAAAATATTCTCTCCTCAAATAACAGTAACATTCAGACACCGTGATTGTGTGGATAACTTCTGATTAAGAAAGAAAAGGAGTCAGGTAAGTTGTTACAAAATGTGGCTCAATAATTAAGATAAATCAATTTGGAAATTTAGCAGCTGAAGTAGTGGAAAGAAAAACAGGTTGGGATTATTATATATATTTCCCCTACATTTAACATGCCAATGAGCAAATCCCACAAACATCAGGGATCTGGGATGGCGAGTCCTTCTCTATAAATTCTATAAATGTCTGGTCTCTTTTCATGGATTACTGTCATTTGCCATCCGCTATTGTGAGCGCCTGCCAGACTGGCTTGCCATTTCTGGGCCTGTGTTTCCAACCTTGATATATTTGCCAAATGAATATTTGAAGCTGTAATTAAATTTATCCCACCTCTACACCTTCTGTAAGACGGCCACCTTGCACATTTCTCACATGCCATATTTCAGCTATTTTTTGTGTGGTAGAAAAAAAAAAAAAAAACACACAGCTTGTTGCCATTTTTTAATGATTTGGAATGAGAATATTTTTACTGGAATAAATCAGATTTCAGGACATTCATAATGGTCCTGCTTACATAAATAGACATTGTGTGGCGAGAAGAGCCTTCAGAGCTGTCACTGGCTTCATAAACAAACTTCATAAAATGTCTGTAAATATGATAAAACATTTGGACATGAAATCGCAGCAGAATTTAATGCATCAGGCAAAAATCGTGCGGCGCTTTTGACAAACAAGTTGTTTTTTCCAGACAACCTGGAGAAGGCGCTTAAAGTCAGCATAAATGTGTCCACATGCAATAATTTAACCCCTCGTTAACATATTAATGTGTCTCCTGTGTAAGTTTCTCACATTTAAAAAGGTAATTCCAAAAAGTTTATTGTATATTTGTGTAACAGATGGGCACAAGTGAGCTTTAAACTGGAGGAAACAAACAAAAATAATTGGGATTAATTCATTATATGGAACAAAGTAGCTTCAACTCTGTATTTTTTGTTCTTCGGTAAAGACTTTTTCACCTCAAAGATTCACAGATTCACGAACAAACACGTCTAAAAATCCAAAACAAACACAAAAGATGATTGTTTCTGTGTAAAAGCCCTCACCTCAGACTGTATATCTGAAGTAACACGTTTAAAATGACATTTATTCGTTTTTTGTCGACTAAATTTCACTTTTTTCTGACAGTTTACGTCTCAGTTTGTAGTGAAACTCTCCACACGCTCGCAGTTGTCTCGTCTGTCCTCTTTCTCTCCATCAGAGGATCTAATGACTGGCGCGTCCCATCCTCGCCCTTCCTCTGAATCTTGTTAGTTACACTTTAAAAGAGCCCACTCCTCATAATTAAAATCTCCAAGCCTCCCAATAATTACCACTGGTTCTCCTGCACTTTTGAATTGCACTTGTGGTGACATAATTCATTAGTGTTTGTCCAAAGAAATGATTTAGAGTCTTTAAAGTGCTCCTCCATGCAGAATAGCTATTAAAGCAGCCATATGCACATATGCTTGGAGCGTTAAACGGTTTGTTGAAGTCAGTCGGGGTACAAGCAATGATAAACATAAATTATGACTAATACACTGCACCAGTGGCTTTTTCGAAAATAAAAAATTACTGACACAGGGAAACCACTTTGGATTCGCCGCCGCAGCGCCGCGACCCCCCTCATCTGTGTGTGCTGAAGCGAGGATGTAGGAAGCACAACACAAATGGCTCGGGCATCACCTTGAATATTCAGATGGGTAAGCTAATCGTTTATGCCTGGATACACCATTGTGATTACCTGGCTCCTTTGGCATCACTTCTGAGCTCTCTCAAGGCGACGCAGAGTGCCTTTTGTTTTCATTTGGTTCCATTAAAAAGTTTAGACCACACAATGAGACTCTATCACTGAAGTTCACGCCATGAATTTATACCAATAAATGTTATTTCTTTTGCTTTAACAATCTGTGATTACTGTGTAAACCAGTCTCCACTTTTTTTTTTGACAAACACCCTCAGTGAGCAGTGTCTCTCAAATGACAAAAGAGAAAGATGATTTTACCACCTAACAGCTGGTGCAAATGAGCAAAATTTCAGTGACTTTTACACCAACGCTGTCACTTTGTGCATGTTACTATGTGTACATGGCATCTTTTAATAACTCGGAAAAACATAAAACATCTTATTCGAAGATTTAAACCTCACCTTACGATGTCTTGGCTTTTTAAATAGGTTTTATTGACACAGTTGTAGCTCTGCTACTGTGCGCGCCTGTTTATGGCAAATTTGAAACAAAAATGAAATCAAAATAAAAAATACATTTAACTAAAATTACAGACCTTTAACAGTAATAATACAGACTCTCATGTTGATTATAGCTGAAATAATTAGTTTATGAATCAATCAGTTAACTGACAGAAAATTAATCAGTGATGATTTTGCGAATTTAATAACTATTTAAGTCATTTTCCAAACAAAAATGCGACTTATTCTCAGGTTCCAGCTTCTCAAATG
>NW_023339807.1:22812647-22813134 GCF_004916995.1 Morone saxatilis | reverse complement strand
GATGGCGAACACGGCCTGATGTATTACCATACACCCTGCATTCATCACTTTGTTTCCCCTTTGTGTTTCTCCTTTTTTAAGGGAACTGCAGGAATTATTAGCGGCTTAGCACCGAGAGGCCCCTAAGTAGCTCTCGGGGTGTAAGCCTCTCTCCCAAGTCAAGGCCAACAGCACTCCGAGCCCCCGGCCCCATTCAGTGATAATGTACATGTCAGCAGGGACATGCAATGATCCCTCACTTCTCCATGCTAAATGATCATTTTCTTTCTTACACTCAGTCTTTCATTCAAGTAAATCCACTCCCCTAAAAAAAAAAAAAAAAAACTCCCAGAAAATATTAACACGCTGTCGAACAATAGTCCTCAGAAATCATGAATCAGCAGATGATTCCCAATTCCATGCACACAACAGGGGATTGTATTGAGGCTATGTGTGTGTGTGTGTGTGTGTGTGTGTGTGTGTGTTAGGGTGGGTGGAGGGGAGCCTC
>NW_023339807.1:22801645-22812547 GCF_004916995.1 Morone saxatilis | reverse complement strand
CACACACACACACAGAGAAACATAAACGCGTCACACTCGGCTCCCACCCTGTGCATGGCAGTGATAGGCAGAGGACGAAGAGCGCACATCCTTATCGACGCCAATCCAGATGAACCTACAGACACGCTTCCCCAACACCCCAGACCCACTCGCTGCACAGTTGGCCATCATTAGCCTTCTTCTTTAGTTATGACAGTCCTAAGGCTAAGGGGAGTTGGGGGGGTTGGGGGGGCACCACTGCCAAGGTGCTACCCTGATTTGCTACATTTCCCAGGGCTACGGGGCCTCTAGGCTTACTGGCCCATGGAGACATAAGCCCCGGCCTCCCTGGAGGCTCTCGGCCAACCCAGACGCTTGGCATGGGCCGAACCGCCCAATGGGAGCCGTCCAAGAGCCGTGGATGGCTATGATATGTTTCCACCGAGGGCAATTTCAATCATGTGGAATTTCGATGGATGAAAGGAATGTGTTTCGCTGGGGGTGGACTGAACGAGAGCAAGTCAGGCTGCTGTTTTCACACATTACCCCGTCACACAGCAGAAGTAAGAAGGTATCCTTCATCAAAATGAGAGTGAATTTGGGGTTAAAACTTTAGGATTTAAAAAAAGAATTACCCAATATAAAAGATATTAGAGAGTTTTTCTCACTTACTTATATCTAATGGAATGTAGCCATGCAAATAGTTTTATTTGCTCCAATTTCAACATTTCAACTTCAATTGTTGGTCTGTGAAAAAGTCACAAATACACCCCAACTCCACTTACTTTCTGCTGTGCTATGACCTGCAAGACAAGGGTCATGTGATGCACTGAGACAGCCGGAGGTGTAAGAAGGCTACTTTTTGGTAGCCTTGGCAGTTTGTTTACTTTTACTTTAAGAAAATTTGCATGAAGATTCATTTCAAAATAAGTTACTTACCAATTTCTTTGTCACAGTTCTTCCCTCAAATTCTTTAACGTGTGAGTCTGTCGACCAGGAAAAGACAGTCTGGAGGAAAATGAGAGGACAAAGCTACATGTACATAGCCCAGTAGCAGCGCGTGTACCTCACATGAGCCTCGCCTTGCAGGTTGTAGTGCCCCATTGAGAATCTACCTGCTGCATAAAGGGCACTACTTCCTGCACTGGCACTGAGCGATATCATTGGATGTAAATGGATCGTCCAAGAAATGCAGCACAAAAACACAAAGCCATTTTTATCCTTTCTGCTTTTATTTCTGTGTCATGTTTCTTTATATGTGTTATCAACCTATGAATCAATAACCTGGGTTTTATAATTCATAAAGACTGTCATAATGTCAAACAGTTTATAAAAGACGCCACACACCAAAACAAACTCCCAATCAAAGGGTTAAAGGCTCACTGATGAAGGATTACGGTAATTTTTAATCTAGACGTGTTGTTTTTTTAATTCGCTCTGACTGCTTTGCCTTGATGGTTTTGATTAATACGGCCAGGAAATGTTTGTGAGCAAGACATATACTGCGATTCATCTGCAAAATAATCCAATCATTACCAACTAATGACGGAGGGGGAGGTGGGGGGTGAAAAATGATGCGAACCCACCGCGGCTCCCCAACATGCATCAGGGCCCCATCGACGCAGAGGATTGGAGGCCCCACCTGTCACAGCGATGCCGTAATTGCATTGTGGGCTCTCTCCTCTCCTCGGCTCGCACTCCTCTCTTCCCCATCCACCGCCGTTCAGCTGCGCAGACAATGCTCGTCTTAATGAAGCCGTCTGACGAGGTGGCAATTACAGACTTCTGTCACTGTCACCAGGGGCAATCAAAGAGGAGGTGGAGGGGGGTAAAGGGGGAGGCGGGCGGAGGATCTCTCACCCCTGAGGGCTTCTCCACACCCGCTGTGTTACGCTGGATGGCAGGGTGGCTAAGCTGCTGTCAAAGGCAACTCGAGAGTGCGAGCTGGATTAGAGGTTTACTGTATGAGTGATTGTTAGAAGGGAAGTGATGCATTGCGGCGTATGGAGATGTCTCCGGATTGACGGATGATCCGGTGACACTTCCACACGCACTTCAAAATGATAGCAGTGCTTCCATGTGCAGTGAAAGAAATCACCCGACTGGTCTGAGAGTTTGACTTTTCTTTTTTTTTTAAACCAGATGAATTCTCTCATTGATGAGTTAAAGGGTCAGTTCACCCGAATAATGATAAAAAAACATACATATTTTACTCATAAAGGTCAGTTTAGTCATCGTGGTTAGAACTACTCGTCCCGAAAACAGTTGAATCGTGTCTTCTGTGGCTCTGGATAAGTTTTCTCACATGATGATTTACAGAAAGCCTGTGCTCCAAACAGGTCACACAGAGTTTGACATTTACCAGGCAGGAAAGGGTGTAATCAAAGGCGCTACCTACTTGCATTAAGGGACATGTAGGATCAAGCGTTAGTTTGACCCAAATTACAGACTAAACATCCGACCTCTGCAGCATCGATTTTGATTCTTATAATCCTCTAACTTCATGGATGTGTAGTTTTAACTTCAACTCCAGTGGGAGCCACAAAGATTTGGTTTTAGTTGCTCAGGTCTTGAGATGTCTTCCTCCACCTCGATGCAATGGAAGTGAATGGTCTGTGGAATTTACAGAGTAACAAGGACACTGTTTCTGGAAGTAAACGTTGCTGTTAATTTGTTATTTGGGCAACAGCTGAAATCTCGGAGACAGATAATTTGTGTAATTTACGTGAACTGACTACTTAAACTCAAAGCTCATCATTGATTCGGGGTCTAACACGGTTGGACACACAACTAACACGCTTATGCATTGACTTACATTGTTGTCTTCTATCTGGTAATTGGTCCAGCAGTTACATTTATAGTATTTATTCCACCTTATCCAGTCACAGGCAGTGGAGCTCAGTGTTATACCTCGCTTTGTTCACAGCTTTCGGTAACAGAATTAAAACAGTTGCAACCGTGTGCGTTAAATTGTACGCTCAATTCACGCACAGGTGTCATTATAACTCAAATTCTTTAACTCGCCAGACCTGCTGTGTCTATACTTGTACAGCAACAGGCACTAAAAACACAATTGGGTTATCCAAGCTTTTGCTAAAAAATGGAAGCAGAATTAGAGATTCTTCTGGTTGAAGTGGTATCAAAAAAAAGGAAAGCTAAAAAGGAAATATGCATAAGAGGCTTAAAGGCATTCCGATTCTTAATGGTGATGTGATGGATGCACCAGCACAAAATGGCATTGCAGGCCTGGATAAATGGTTCAGTACAGATATAGCCGTGTTACAAGATAGACACAAGCAGCCTCTATGTTCCGTGTTAATGAACACAACTGGAGAGTTTTAATCGAAATTAATATGAACGGACTTTCTATACGAGGTGAATGTTTGCAAAATCAAGGGTTGATTAAGTGACATTAATTTACAATCAATATGTTAATGTTATAATAATACATTTCTTATAAAACATGTTAATTTTAACATCTAAATTCTGCAGTTACATCCCGTGCAGACTCCCTCTAATTACAGCTGCATAACAACAGAATGTGTTCCTTGTGTCCATGATTATGCAGTCAACATACATTAGAAGAAATTAGTTAGTATACTTTAAACCTCTCCAGCAAACACACTGTACACCTAACAACAACATCTGTGTACTTAACATTCCTCACACAGCAGTTTAACACTGCTGTGCCTTTAAAGTATCTCTTACTTGGACTAAAGTTAATTGAATCAAAGTCTAATGCTGCGCTTCAGTGTTTTGACATCTCCAATGAAGCCTAAACTTTCAACTGTCTTTGCAAAGTAGTTCCATCCATACACACTCTCTTCAAACACACACACACACACACACACACACACCACACACACACTTCCTTTCACTCCAACACAGGTGTGCCCTGGTGTTGGTGTTGCCATGGTTACATCATGCCTACCTGCCCTACATAATTATGTGGGATACCATGACATGTTACACAAAACAAAGTAGCGTAAATACTTCTTCCATCCCCCTGTCTTGCCTCTTGCATCCTTATTAGGAAATGAATCACCATCTCCTCTAATTCTGCTTCAACTTTACAGAGAAACTGCAGCACTGCCATATGTTTTTAGATATTTTACCAAAGAAAATCTTAATATTTATAATCTTTCTAAGTGGTTTGTCATTTTTTGTTCACATTTTAATGTTAACATACCCTGATACAGGTCAGGGAGTTTGACAGGTTGTTAAGTATCTTTGGGATCAGGGTCCTTGGGATTCTGTGTTAATTTTATCTGTTTCCCTTCACAAATGTATTCTCATCATCCCAATTGGGGAGCAAACGCCTCTGAAACAGCATTTACACCATCACGTGACACTTCGCCTTTCACATTGAGCTGTAGCACTGCTTGCAGCAGGGTGCAACTCTTTTCCAGCTACCTCCAATCTACAAACCTGCACCCTAAACCTACTCTGCAGGTTGCTGTATCCATCTACTCTAATCCCATAATGTAGTTGAATAGAGCGGGGCTGTAGCTTCAGATAGGGAACATAGTAAACAGCATTACATGATTAATAGAGCAAGTTTAGCTAAACTCTTTATTGCCACAGTACATTAAAACTTCGAAGCTGATGTTGCTCAAGGTCACTTTTTTACGTATATGATAGTTAGGGTTGAATTTAGGCAAAACATTTCCACTTTTTAGTAATTTTTTAAACAATGGATCTTTGATTTCACATAGAAGCAGACAAAAGCAGGCTGTTGTTTCTCGCCAGTGAACGTTGATTCTGTCAGCTGATATAACTGCAGCTCTAGCTAATTAAACATCATGACATCGTAGAAAACTCCCGGCTGATTTTTAATGTTTGCCGTTTTAAAGCGAGAACCATGTAAACAGATCTGATGGCTACATACATGAATCATCATGCTTAAGCTTGGGAAAGTAATGGATAATGACTTTGGCTGGTGTTACTAGAGTTTAGAGTTAAAACTAATGTTTTCATTAGTGTATAATGAGCTGAAAATAAGAATTGTTTTTGTTACCTTATATCTACAGACTCCTCTTCTTCTATGTACCACCATGTTTCCACAGTAGCCCAGAACAGACAAACCAAACACCGGCTCTAAATAAGGCCTTTCACGGCCACCGTAGATTCTCCTCCAACGATGAATTGTGACCGATACTCAGTTTGTTGCAATCTGCAACTTCACCACTAGATACCATTAAATCCTACACACAGGTTCTTTAAATGAATAAATAAAATACAGAAATTAAATAAAATAAAACTCCAAACTGCAGTTTGTAATGACTGTATGTAGATGTGGTTTGAAATCGAATGACACGGTCAACCCTGTTTCTACAGTGGACAACCACAGTCGACTCAGCTATTTTAAGAGGAAAGTTGGACCATTTAAACAAACTCGGTGAACTTTTTAAGAAACTATTGAAGGCCTCATTAGTTTGAATTGGCATTGACCCAATGACATATCAGAGCTATATTACTTGCAGTGGCTCATCAGAACCCCTCAGTTCACTCAGACATAGACAGACCATTGTTTTAAATAGCACTGCCCTGGATGTCTAGGTTGTCTGTGATTGAGTAATGAGTGCACAATCAAATTCAGGAGACGCAGAGGGCAAAGGAAGTTCAAACTTTAACTGAGTTTCTGAGATTCTGCATCTTTCTGCTACTTGTTTCTTCAACCCAGTACTTCTGAGTGGCAAGTTATATTTTTTTGACAGAAAGAGTTTACACTTGATGGTGAATTGAAATGACTCAGAGTTAAAATCCCCCTAAAATATTAGCACACGGAGTTACTCTAGTTTCTCTCTCATCTCTCTCTGTCTCTGTCAGTGATTCATCTTTTACAAGTTGGTGAGAATTTCCCTGTTGCTTTCCACCTGGTGACAACTGACAGCCATATCTAAATCCCACCCACATATCTCTCACTAAATAACCAGTAATCAATCTGTTATTAGTTATCACCTTTATCCTGACACGGCAAGCTTCATTTTATCTTGACAGTTGGCACTAAACTGTGATTGACAAACTTCAGAAGTGGACGTGAAACGTCGCTGCCCGCACACATTACTCACACGTTAACTCTGCAGCTCGCCGAGGTGTGTGTTAGTGTGTAATCGGCGCTATTAATAAAGCCAAGCCATGCGTGACTCGACTTTCTCTCTGCAACCGCCTCTCATGGCTGACTCCTTACCGGGGATTCAGTTGTGTGAGTTTGGATCAGTCTAATCACATTTGTTTAATTAAGCACAGCTAATAGACTCTCCAGGAGATAGGGTGTCTCACTGTGACGCCGGCGCTGCATTGAGATGCATGTCAAACACGGAGGCCTGGTATCGCTGCGGCTCCCATGGCTCTGTGCTGGTTGACGTGCCCGACATCCAACCATGTTTGCAAGACTGACACAAACAAGCTGGAGGTTAAATACTGAAGGTTACACGTGGTTGAATGGGTGGATGTCAGTGAAACAACGAAGTTTCCTTTGTAGTAGCTGTAGCTTGCAGTTGTAACATCTTGAACTTGCTCATCCCTCCTCACGCTGCCATGACAGAAAATCTAAGAGTTTAACGTTGTTTGCTTGCAGGTGCCATCTCCCTTAAAGTAAATAATCTGTGATCTTCTCATAAAAAGAAATGTCTGCCTTAGAATTTCAACATATTGCCACTTCATGAAAGCCTTTAGCTAAGCAGGCCTGTTGTCTGCTTGTTCCTCTGCATACTTAAAATTGTATGTTTCAGATTGCATCAAAAGCCGTTTGTTAGAAATTAACTGGTAATTCACACCAGGCGTATGAGTAGCATGTGAACACTCCACACTGATACAGTTACTGTTACAGCGTCATTATACGATCCAGCTGTGGACAAACTAACATCAGTACACCAGAAGAAAGCAGCATTGTTTTTATTTTTTGATGTTTTTATTTTATTTTCCCTGCACACCGAAAAGCTCAAACTCGAGACCTTGATACATCATTATAAATGAGTTTATAAAGTGGGACTTTTGGGTGATTTGATTGACTGCCTTTGCTTCTCTTAGCTCCCAAAATAAAAATAGAAAAACTTAAAAAGGAGAGTTTTTGTTGTGCGTCTGTTGTTGTGTAAGACTGATGGACGTCAAAAATGTTAATGCTGCTTTCAAATGACTTTACAAAGAGTGCGACTTCCATTTACTTTAAAGCACCAGCACCCATATCTGAACATGCGGAAACATGTCAACTAAATTTGTTGGAACAGTCCGCCCAAGAAGAACGACATCTTTCCAGCAAGTGCCCTAAAACGACTTGTGTTTACTCTCAAGTGACAAAGCCCTCTAGTGGTCGTAGTAATTATGACGGAGCAAAGGAGGAAGTCAGGTGACGCTGATATAGAACAATAAAGTCAGGAGATTGCTGTTCATTACGTTTCACGCAGACGGTCAACAATGGTTTCTTTTAAAGGTCCAACGTGGAGAATCTAGTGCCATCTAGTGGTGTAGTTGCAGATCGCAACTCCCTCGCTTCACACTCCCCTTCAAATGCGAAGTAGAAAACGCCACCATCTAAAGGCCGTGTTTGGTTTGTCCCTTCTGGGACTACGTGGAAGGCGACACACAGCATCTATAGATATAAAATTCCTATGTTCAAGTGGTTATACTATAATGAAAACATAATTATGTTAGATATTACACACTGGTCCTTTAACACTGACCGTTTCCCAGCGTTAACCAAGTAGTGATGATGTATTTTGTAATTTAATTTAGAGGACTTGATGGGCTAGGATCCTGAGTAAAATGACTGTGGTTAAGAGAAATCATTACATTAAGGAAAGAATTGCTGCCCAAGAATTAACCAACCAAGAAAAATCAATTAAAATTAAAATTAAAGGCTACCGCCGCAGCCCAGGACAGCAACAGTTGATACATATATCATCAAAATTAAAATTCTTTCATGACTTTCTTAATTTCCCTCCTGGGGATCAATAAAGTGTGATTTTACACCATGTGACACAAATTCACAAGCAGGTTTGCAAGCTCGAGTTACAATAATCTTTGTTGATTTCATAGACGCTCTCATTAACAGAGAAAAGACATCACAGGCCCTCGCCGTTTGATTGACAGCTGATCTCTGGTGAGTGTAGTTCAAAAGCACCTCAGTGTACCTGAAGAATGAAACCAGCAACTTTCTCCTCACAGAGTCCTCTAACATCTGGGCAGCTGCCACCCGTGTTCAGCCGACGCTCTCCACATGCTGTAATGTACTAAGTGACATTAAGCTGCCACAGCTGATGGGAGAGTTCACACCAGACAGTAATTACACTTCTGGGCTGTTTTCTTTCGCCCCAGCTGACTGACATCCCATTAACATCTGGAGGCGTGTGCGCTTTGGAGGCGCCGCCGAGGGTCAGCTTTTATTGTTCTGATTGGCTCTCATCTCCTCTGTCCTCCTTGGCAGCACGCAAATGAGGATTAATACTGTTTCATTTGAGAGGTGAGCTCGTGGAGTACTTCTGTTTGAAATATTCAAAGAGGTGCCGAACAGAACGGCGAGGAGGAAAAGGCAGAGAAATCCACACTTTAATTTCAATTTCTGCTGAGTTGATCAGAGGAACAGAAATCTGAAAATCCACCTCTTACCCCGGATAAAGCCAGGAGACAAGTGTTAGTCTTCTCAGGAATCCTTGTTAATCTTTAAAAGGTGAGCAATTATAAAAGAGCTACTGAAGAAAGTTGCAAAGGGCTAACCACAAAACCAGAGCATGAAGAAAAAAAGTGGCTGAGCATTCCAGATTTAGACGAGACGTCTGTCTTTTAGCTCTTGGGCATCTTTCTGAGACAAATTACTTTCAGTAGTCAATAGCCTGTAATTAAAATATACCCACTTGATGGAGAGGCAACAGTGTCTCTCTGTTTAGTTATGGGTTGGAAAGATTAATTCTGGGGTGTATAACCCTTGTAATTTTCCAAGTGCTGTTTATTGTTTTCAGAGGGGAAAGAAAGTGCAGACGATTGAAATGTCTCAGCTCAAGGTCTGCTTTGATTTGTTTACACTTCACACACATTTGGATCTCTCTCTTTTCTTTTTTTGTGTGCTTTACACGTGCCCTCTTTATGCTTCAGCAACATGGATGCACATTATCAATTTGCATTAACGTTTTGGAACTCATCCACGACTCTCACACGACGCCGCCGCACCAATAATCTTCTCTGTGTTTGGGCGCAGAGGTCAGGGTCGGCTGCTTTTGGAATCAAGAGAATCATAAATATTGGCACAACCTCGTTCGGCTGACGACATGCTGAAAGTATAAAAAGTGTCTCACAGAGAGGGGTCATCATTAGCTGCCCTCCTCCTCCTCCTCCTCTCTCACTCCTGCCCTTCTCATCAATATGAGACTCACTGGTCCCCCTTGTGGTCAGAGCGACAACTGCAGCGCATGTGGGCTTTTTCGGAGGCAGCAACATGAATTGTTGGATAAAACACAGGCTGCATTGAAATCACCAGCTGTTGTCTGTAATGATGAAAACATCCCTAACTTAGCATGAATTTATAATTATGGAGAAAGCAAATTTGAATCTCTTTTACTGGAACTTTCAATTCCCATTCAATCTCCCAGGAGAGGGCTGGTGTGAATCATATGCAGAGATTGTGTGTGTGTGTGTGAGTGTGTGAGTGTGATTTTTTTTTTTTTTAAATGCAGATCTCAGATGCTTCATAATGAAACTTTTGTGGAGCCCCAAAACCACAACAAATGAACTTTTCTGAGAAGTATTTGTACGTATCAGCTTACAATAAGAGCTCCAGTCCTTCTCTGTGTTCTCTGATAAATATACTCACCGTGGACAATCGTTTCATGATTTCATTTCCTTCAGCTCTCACCTTCTGTTGTCTTGTGTCGGCTTCTTTTAGCTCCCCCCCCCCCCCCNNCCCCCCCCCCCACTAATTCTATTTTCAATGGGACGTGTAAATTAAGTGTAAATGTAAATAGACCAGTGTGTTATTTATGCTAAACCCAGTAAGAGAAACACATATTGTAAGTAAACAGCTGCATTACCTGTGGGCTCCTACACACCTGCTAGTGCAGAGCAGTTAGCTTGTGTGCAGATGCAAACTGTCAATCATTTCACGCACACACACACACAAACAAAAGCATACACACAACAAATGAGTAGAAATGTGTGCAATGGGCGCACACAAATCCAACAACACACACGACACAAATAAAATGTGTGCATTCAAACCACAATATGTGATGCACACACACACACACACACACACACACACACATTGCAGGCTCACATATGTAACCACATGTGCAGGGGCTGCTCACACACACACACACACACAGGATAAAAATCCAACAGAAATGTTCATTTATGCATAAACTATTTCATATTTTTCTCCTGATGTTGAAAATCTATTCTAAGAAACATGTAGAGAGGTATAATATATAATAAATAATAAAAGTATCACCATGGAGAGACGTTTCTGACTCTCCCTTCATTGACTGTAATATGTTCTTCATTAAGACTATTTAATTTAATTTACTCTCTGAAAACTTCAAATTTCTGCGTCTAATTTCAGACATTGGCAGGAATAAAAAAAAAAGACTTATACTCTGTTATACTTTCTCACACAGCAGTCATCACAGTTACAGCTGAAAATCAATTAAAATAGCACAAATACATTCAGACACTGAGGGCGAAAATAAAAGCTTCTTTCCTCCCCTCCGTTATCTGTCACTGTCCTCTGTGCCTCGGCTGATTCTGCTTCAGGCTGTGTTCTTAAAGATGTCCAAGAAAAGGGAAACTAAATATTCTGCTCTCCACGTAAATTTTAGACAGATTTGCATTCCTCTAGTAGATTTTTTTTATTTTTTATTTTTTTGGTATAGGCCCGCGGTAGGATTTTTAAATGTGATGGAGAAGCTGTTAGTGTGTGTGTGTGTGAGAGAG
>NW_023339807.1:22800628-22801590 GCF_004916995.1 Morone saxatilis | reverse complement strand
AATAAAAATAAATATA
Source organism: Morone saxatilis (assembly GCF_004916995.1). Classification (NCBI taxonomy): domain Eukaryota; kingdom Metazoa; phylum Chordata; class Actinopteri; family Moronidae; genus Morone; species Morone saxatilis. The sequence goes on along the minus strand of NW_023339807.1, from coordinate 22,801,574 downwards.
AAAATAAAGCAACAGCTTGCACTGATAAAATAAAAGTGACTGGTTCAATAATGATGCATTAAAAATATCCACCGCCGAATAGTCGGAATAATAATTATTTCCCACTAAAAGCTTTGTTTAGATTGGAGAAATTAATGGAAAAAATAGCTTTCGGCAAACACAGCAAGAGGACAGACTGCAGTATTAGCCCCTCTTTCAACAAACTTAATTATTCTTGAAAACTTTTTTTTTGCGTGTGTGTGTGTGTAATTATTTTTGCACACTCCAAACAGAATCAACCCTATTTAAATAAACAGCTCTTTATGTCGCTAAGAGCATCTGATGTATACAGCACACTATACCGGGGCTGTGTGGTTTCATATTCCGCTCAGGTGTGCGGGGAGAGGGGGGGAGCTGGCAGGTTGCCCTCCGCTGTTAAAACAACAGGCTCTCACTCTATACGGAGCAAAACGCAATCCACTATTTACCAGACTTTTTCCCCCCTTCTTCTCCTTCTTCTTGACATGCAAACATGTGGCGTGTAAATATGAAAATGAATGAGTGTGAGAGCTCTCCTGGCACTGACTCCTCTGTCTCTCTTTCTTCCTTCCTCCTTCCTCCCAACGCTCTGTCTCTCTCTCTCTCGCTGTCCCCGGAGAGCAGCGCGTCGGAGAGGAGCGGCTGTAAAAACCAAAGTGGGGCAATGAGACAAGCTGCGCCACAGCTGGCAAATCATCGATTTGAGCATCAGAAACGGGGAGGGGCGGTTCGTTTACCTGCCACCCTCTCAAAGCAGCCCTCCTCACATGCCGCTACTCTCCTCTCTCCTCTACTTCACCCCCGCAGCCCGCAGCGCACGGTCGCTCACATTTTCTGCGCTCCATCCGCCGAGTGCGCTCCTCAACTTCAACCTCCGCCGGTGCGGTTTCTGCACCAAGACGCCTCCCTCCCCCCCCCTCCACCGCCT
>NW_023339807.1:22788945-22800528 GCF_004916995.1 Morone saxatilis | reverse complement strand
CTCCCCCCCCCTCCACCGCCTCAACCATAGGACTTTTGACTTTTTAAAGCAGTTTTTTTTTCCCTCCCACAGAGCAGTTGCCTATTTTTGGATCTCTCGCCGTGGAGCAGTGACAAGAGGTTGTTCAACTTTTGATGGAAAACAAGAGGTCGGGCGACTGTTGACTTTTAAGGTATGGTCCCACGGTGTTTCTCCTCCACGATCTGTCTCTGCTGTCCTTTCTGTCACACTTTTGCTTCCTTCCTTCCTTTCTTTCTTTTTACGCATACGTTTTAAATCACATTTATTTTATTGCATGACTCGTAAAAAGTAAGGTGCATCTCCTCGGATTTAGAAGGATAAATGACTCGGTTCTAAATGAATTAAAAGCAATTTGCAGACCCTATCTTCTAAATCACTTAAAACCCACACAGACCAAAACGTGGCTGCTACGATTTAATATTTCATAAATTAAAAAAAACACACTCACACAGGATGTAAAATGTCGTGCTTAATGGTAAATATAAACGCATGCATTCAGAACTTTTCTTCGCCATCTGATTTTAAATGTGCAGAAACTAGGGCCTGTGTTATTTCTGCACGAATAAGCAAAGCACTCGTGATATCGGCGGGGTTAAGTACATCCATCTCCTCTAATTCATTTAACAACTTATTCAGCGCGCAGCACAAGTGATGCTGCTCCCGACCTGATGGTTTCAGGAACCGGGGACTCTCTCAGTGGTCGACAAAGTTGCTTTAGAGTTTTTATATTTAATAATCTCGGAACATTTGAATTTTTTTGTTGCATTCGTCAGGACTTGCTTGATTTAATTTTAAACAGGCCTTCACTTTCATTTTTGCTCGTTGTGATGGAGTGTGTGTTGACAAATCACAATTGTTACCAAACTGCTGACATGTCTTAACAGAGATGCTGAAGCTGTTGCAGCCCAACTGCCCATCTACTTTTACTACTTTTTATTAGGCCATTAGAGCCACTTCATTTATTCTCTCCATATACTTTAATATTTAATTACGTGTCAACTTGCTTCAACACTTTTATGGCTGTGGCATGAAACACTTTGTGTTACTCTCTAAAAACACACTCCGCTGACTGAGCCCAGCAAGTACAAAAAAATAAAATAAAAATAAATAAAAAGGAGAGAGAAAGGTGCGAGAGGGAAACAAACAGTTAATGCATTTATTGCTTTTCTTTCTGCCTGACTTGGTGTGAGGCAGTCAGATAGATGTGTTGATACAGAAATGTTGTAGTAATGCTGTTTGGTCTGCCTTGTGGTTTTTGTCACAGTGCTGATAAAGTAATTTCAGGTACAACCAGACCTGTGTGTGTGTGTGTAGAGAGAGAGAGAGATAGAGATAGAGCAGTTATGAGAAGATGTATTGCCATCTTTAAAAACTGCGTGGGCACTTGTGTTCTGTGGTTTACAGGTTTTTAAAGGTTTCACTCTCTGCTCCTTTAGAGGGTAGCTGACATTTCACACACAGCCATGGCCGGTGGCTGTCACTCTGGTTGTATTTGTGTATAGATAGAAGCAGTTTGTATTGTAGGTCTAATCTGTCATAAAGATTACATTTGTTAAATTTAGTGAAAATGATCATTTAAAAGAGAGAGTCATATTAAAAACCTGGTGAAGAAGTTTTGCATTAAATCAGAAACTTGATCAGATAATTAAAGGGTAATTATCCTGCTATAATCTACAGCATCCAGTGGCACCGGTTGTTTATTATCTTGCTGTTGGTGTCAGGCTCTGTGTGCTTTACTCACTCACATGCGATTACGAGGTCAAGCATGGCACCTCTGCATGGGAAAAAACAGGTTAGGGCACAGCACCGGCGACTTTTACTCCTTTTATCTTTTGCAGATCTGTGGCAGTTCAAGGTGCTGTGGCTTATCTGGTCAGTAGCTCTGACAGCAATGACACACAGCCCCTTTCCTGTCTCAGGCTGCCATGTGTCACTTCTTGTAAAAAGTCCTCAGACAAGACGAAAGCCTCAACGGCAGCTTGAGAGCGTTGAGACACAACTTCTCGGTTTTACTCCTAGCCTCTGAGCCTTGATTACAACCCCCTTTGTCTTTTTTAAAAATCAGTTTGTGGTTTATCAGAGAGTGGCACAAATAGAAAAAAAAAACAAAAAAAAAAAGGTCACGTCCACAGCGCGTGTCAATCTGTTTGGCAAAATTTCTCCACATAAACTTGTTTGGCAGGAATGATAAGAATCAGAGTGTGAGGACGGCGGCGGCGCTGCGTATGACTGCCGGGTCACACAGATCCAGCAGTAAAGCCTAAACATCTGTCGCAGCTTATTAGTGTGTAATTAATTCCTTTGAATGTGTTCACAGTTCTTACAATAACCCTACTGTGATTTACAATTAGGAAGAGATGCGGGAAAACACCCGAGTGTTTCCACCTTTCTACCTTTCCTCCTGTAACTTACAGGTTTAACCTTGTTATACTCAAGATTCCCCCCCCCCCCTTCGGTTTTGTTTTCATTACAACTAATCGAAACTAGTGCATGCTTTACCGTAGTACCATGATAGCAGGAAATAAGCTTGTAATCCTCAAAAACAGTAAGAATATCTAATTTTCTTTTCCTTTTGAACCCCAGTGACACTTGTGCATTGCAGCTCCTTTAATTGTCACTTCAGGCTGTCGGGGTCAGCTGTGTGCGTAGGACAGGAGGGACGACCAGATCTGTGCATCACCCAGTTAAACCTCCAGCGTAGACCAGATTAGTAAAGCACAATACAGCGGCTGCATGTTGGCGTGCCGAGCCCTCGCTCAGTCTCAGACTAGCAGACGCTAGAAGAGCAGGTTGTCAGATGAGAGCAAGAGACGACGACAAAGTTTGTCCCCGAGACCCTGAGAGACCAATTAGTCCGCACGTTGGAGGCACAGGTTGTGATTTATTTTTGTTGTTGTCTTTATTGTGCAGTGTGCTCTGAGTGATATTAATAATGCTTCAATACTTTATATTTAAAAGTGAAGCGTCAGTTTTATTGCTTAGAGAGGGCCCAACAATGTGCAGGCAAAGTGATGGCGCCACACTGAAAAAGAAACCTCTATGTGTTTGCTTCACTGTCTCAGCTTCGTGTTGGAGCTTTGTATTCCCGCAGCAAAAAAGATGCAGATTATTAAAACCCCCGACTGTTGAGCGTTTAGCTGGGAGTTTAGAACTGGGCTGTGCCTCACTCTGCTGAGACTGATATCTCGGCTAAAACCATTAATCGTCTTTCTTTACCACCTCGATAATTATCGCTGTAGCAAAATAACAGCTCAGCAAACAGTGAAATTATACCTGTGGTAGGGAGCAGAGTAAATACCTGTTTAGCTGCCAGCAAATGTATTTATTAGACTGTCGCCAGTAAATAAGAGGCCTGTCTCGTTTTTTAATGTGTGGCTCTTTGGGGATTCCACCCCTCCACCCCCCCCCCCCTCCCCCCCCACCGCCACCCCTCCTCTGTATGAAATAGCTCTGTTATGATTGCTAATAGAGGAGAAAGATAACAATGATTCCCAGGGAGTTGTCTTTTTTTTTTTTTTGGATGACATGTTGCAACTAGTTTGGAAAAAGAAAAGGTTGCTGTGTTAATAGGGACCGCTGCATTCCAGGGCTAAAAAATGTAAGAAAGCCCCCCCACCCCTCCCTCTCCGACAGTTACAGACATACCACCCTGGGTGAGTACTTAGTGTGTGATTCGGGGAGTTACAGCTCATTTTGTCATTATCTGGAAAGTTCTTTATAAAAAAGGAAAAAGAGAGAGGGGGGAGTAGGGGGGTTATGTTGTCCCAGCATGTTCGACTGCATTTATTCTGGCATATGCTTTGCATACTGTTGATCCAGATTCCTTGGCTTAGTGATAAAAGCGTCACATTGTCTTTGGGTCCTGACAGTCAGCCCCGTTTTCTCAAATGGGTTGGCGTGTCCTCGCCGGGAGATAGAGAACCCAAAGTCCGTCACGTCGGTTTCGTCACGCTTTTACAAAATGACATCGCTCCTATGTTGGATTGCTTTTGTTGTTCTTGTTATTTAGCGCGCTTCATGCTACCATGGCAAATATAATTTAAGAAAGCATATACATTTAAGTTTTCACGATTCAAATCACATTATTACAGGTCTCAACGTATTTTATATATATATTCATTTTTATTTCTTGAGCGGAGAAAAAAAAAACCTTATTGTCTTTTATTCCGATGCTTGTCTTTATCCAATCTGTGTAGGTTTTTCTGAATCCTTTGTTCAGAGAAAAAAAAAGAGAGCGATTTAGAGGAAAGCGCATCCTGCTAAGATCAGGTTGTTAATACCCACCCACATACTCCAATGAAACAATTTCAACACATACTGTATTCTCTCTGTCTCACACACGCACACACACACCCTTTTCCTTATCAACTGTTTTGTTTGTCAGTGGATGGATGATGCATCCTTTGACAAGGGATTAAATATGCAAAGAAAAATATGTAGATAAAGAAGCACATCCTTAAGTCTGCACCTCTTATTCAATACTTCTGCCTAAGCCTCGATATTAAGAGCTGCTTTTCCCCACATGCTCACATCCCATCTCTCCTTTCATCTCAGCGTAGCGTCACTTCTCGCACACTGTGGTGAGTAACACCATCCCATCACCTGCCTTCATTTCTTTAACACTCCCAAGAACTCCCCACAAGGCCGCGGTACCGTGCCCTTCACCGCCTCTCCCCCAGTTCAGGGAAAACCCAGCGGGAACGTGGCAACCTTTCTCACCCCGTCAGCCTGTCCTCTCTCAGTGCCACAAAGCCATCTTCAGTCTCTTTTTCTCTCTCTCTCTCACACACAAACACCCCTGTCTTTCTAACTCTATTAATTGTTTATTTGTTGCAATCCACGAGGCAGAAATTAGAGTTTAATTATTCGGTCATGTGATGACCGGAGTCCAGCGAGCGGTGACAAAAAAAGTAATTTCTTTAAAAACGGGCCCGCCTCTGATGCCCGTTGATTGTTCTATGACTAATTGGTTTTATAATTCGATAAAGGCGAAGAGCGCCAGAGAGGGAGGGGGTGATAAACAAGGCGGTAGAGGGTCCTCTCAGCGAGGGATGCAGTTTTTAATCTCTAAAACTGATTCTGAAGACCGACACGGGCCTGAGCTGACCTGCCTCGGTGCTAATTACGGCCGATGTCGACCTGATGACGCGGAAAGCCGACTGCGGTGTCAGGGTTCAGGCCCAGGCCCCGTCCCCGAGGGCTGAGGCCTTGTTCGACACTTCACTGAAGTGCGCTCACCGCCACTGAGCGGATGTACTTGTGTCTGGTGCGTGTGGCGTGCATCTTGCGTGGGAGTTTTGCATTGTGTACAGTGAACACCACAAATTGTAAGGGTGGGTGTCGAGAGTGGAGACGTGTTGAACGAGGGGCGTGAGTGGAGCGGCTGTTGTCTTTTATACATCACCGAAGGGAAAAAACCAACAACAACAACAAAAAAAAAAAATAACCACCCTGATGTTTGCCTTCGCGGGCGACGCAGAGACCCGTTGAGGCCAACTGGCGTTAGGCCTTCCTGTCAGCAGACCTGAGGTGGAGACCACTCGCTCCGCTTCTATTTCTGTCGACTTCATGTGATTATAAAACAATTAAGCACTTAGGAGTCGACTCTCAGTTCATTACATCCCCCTTGTTCTTTCTTTCTCTCTTTTCTCCCTCCTCCCACACCGAAGTGCGGACATATGAAAATGCAGAAATCACCTTCTTTCACAAGTAATCGAAAGCCACGCTGGCTGTATGAGAGGCTGATGGAAAACATGAAACTAATCTGATTCGGAGGATATGTTCATTATGGAATATGTACACTATCTGTGCTTACCTTGTAACAACTGATGAAGCAATGTTTCATGGTCCTCAAATGTCTTATGAGGGAACATTAATAATCCACCTCAACCCCTTCACTCTGCATTGAACTGTGGTTGTGATTTGTGCAACAGTTGTGCAAAGAGATTTTAAGAAAAGTGCCACTCACACATTGCATTTCTGAGAAAACAAAGAACAAAGTAAGCTGACAAAATGATGACGCATTACGCTTGTAGTTATCATTAGGTACTGAGACTTTCCATATTGTTTTTTGTCAATAACTGTCAGGTAATATTTTGTTCTGCAGTACATATTGACACATCTACCACTAAAACACATTTTGAAACTCATTTGCCCTCATAAGGACCTACAAATACCAACGGCACTGAACAATTTCTTAGTCCCAAAAGTCAAAGTCTCCCTTTTGTGTGAATTCACTCATGATAAAAAATGAAATCGGTAATTGTTTGTACATAAAATACTATCTGCTTCTAAATCTATCCAGTTGTTATGTTCAGATGAGAGATTGATTTGATTTTTTTTTTACCACTCATTTAACTGCTTGTTGGTTTTGCACGGCATCTACTGTACACCACCCTTGTTTTCCTTATTTCACTGTACATGACATCTTATCTGAGCCGAGTTTCATCTGTGCACCCACACTGATGCCGGCGTGTTTTGACACGTTCGCCGACAGATTATTAAATCCTTTGCAGCCTTTAATAATACTATTATGTTTATGTGTGTGTTTTTATTGTGGGAGACACTTGCAGAAAGAGCTCAAAGTCAAACCGGTGACAGCGCTAACCCCCCATGCTGTGTGTGTTCGCTCAGACTGGATGCGCAGACTAATTTGTATTAGTAATCCAAATAATCGTATTAATGCCCATTAGAAGCATCACGAGTGGCGAGCATGAAGACATCACAACACCTACGTACAGTAAGTGATGGCGCCGGCTTCGCCTGACACAGTAAATAAAGAGGCTTCTCGATGTTGAGCCAACAATGATACGTTTTCTTATTCATATTTCCCCCCTTTGTGTGTTGATTATTAGTGTCTTTTCAAGAAATAGACGTAATATTTAATTTCTCCTGAGACATAAACATGTGGTTTAAAAAACAGCATGCCAGATGTGATAGTTTAGATAAGAGTGTTATGGTGAAAACATACAGTACCTGTGGTAATACACACAGTGCAGGGGAAATGTATCTGTGGTGTAATGCTATGACGCCTGACATTTAAATATGAGGTGTCTTTTGTTGCAATTCAGCAGCCAGTCTGTCATGTTTCTCATGTCATTTTCCATGTTTTCTTTACAAATGCAGCCAACAGGCACAAAATCTTGCCTGAACAATTACACTTGTGTACATGCAGAGCGCACCACGTACTGTATCTCCCCAACACAAAGCCGCACGGGCTTGTAAAAACCCACCTTGAACAGAGCTAAATCTGTATTCACCACATGATTATAACAGCACACAGCTAGTATTTTTAAACAGGCTTTCTGTATTTCAAAACCCATTTTTCCCCTCTATTCTGTGTGATACAAAACGGTATATGTTAATTGATAATCAGCAGTGTTGATTCAGTGGTGCATTCAGTGCAAATCTGTGCCCTTCTGGATGTCAGAGGGTTTTCACAGCCACGTCGGTGCCAACCTAGCTGGCAGTGCCGGCACCTGTTGGCGGTGCCAAGGCCTGGCAGGGGTTATCGATGCTCTCTGATGGTGCCCGACAATCACAGTGGAAATGACTGCGGCTGCTTGCGTCATGCCAGATAGAAAAGAGCATTTGCCGACAATGGCTCGCTTTCACCGTCGCTCCTGTTTTCCGAACACTGCTAACTGCGGCCAAGGAAAAGGAAAAAAAAAACAAAACACAAAACCCAGAGAGATAAACGGGAGCTGCAGTGAACATCGTGTAAAACATGTCAACGTGGAAAACATGTCAACATGCAGAATGTTGTGCAACGATGCCGCACAGGTCTAAGTGATGCAAAGTGATCTGCTGAGGAGAAGGTTTGGGTGTGGGGGGGCTGCAGCCTGTCTGTAGCAGTCATGTTACTACACATCACAGTGGCACCAATGAACCTGAACAGTAGGCACATCCTGGAAAAATGAAAACACTCCACAATGCTGCACATACCAGCGACAGATTATCACCTGATTTATTATTCAAATACGATCAAAGAACACACAGTTGCAGGACGATTTCATCCTGTTGAATGTACTATCGTTTAGAAGAGCTCAAGACAGACAGCAACTTCAATATGATTCATTTGTGAATTTTACTTTGTTGAAATCTCTGCCGCATTATTCACAAGCTGAATAATATCTCATGTTGGAATGAATCTCTGAAAATATAGTAATTACTCCACAGTTTGGGTCCTTTATTCAGACACATAGAAGACCCATCTAACCACAGTGCACACCGCAGCTGTGTTTAGTACACAGTGTTGGCAGTTCACTGAAACCCCGAGAATGGTTAAGATAAGAATTGATCACTGAATCTGTGCAGCAGCCTCTGCTTGTGAATTCAAACATGTTGGGGTCTTATACAAGCACTTTCAACAACTCTTCCTTTTCCTGTTTGAAAAAAAAAAAAAAAACCAAACCCACAGACGTAGGACCCTTTTAAAACGCAGCCACCCCCTCAAAACTTACACCTCCTGCAAAGGTGTCAATATTGCAAGACTTTGTTCCATCTCAGGTCCGAAGAGGTGAGTTTCACATTGTATTTGTCCGTTAAAAGCTTCTCCGTTGGCCTTCTGCAGCCAATTCCTAATGCAAGCCCTGTTTTTGGACACGAATGCATTTTGAAATGAGCAAACTTTTGACCTCGCATCGGTGGGTGGAACAATGATTTGGTTTCACAACCAGGGGTTGAATACGAGGTGTGACTTTACTGTTTCTGCTGCATAGTGACACTACACACCATCACTTCTTCCGTGATTGTGTGTTTTTTTTTTTTTTTTTTCTGAATCTGTTCCAGCCCTCTTTTAAAAAAAAAAAGCTGTAAACACCTTTCCGTAAATCTGAATGATTTTCTTCATAGTTGTTTCCGTAGAGTTTTTTTTTTCCAACTGTCGCCGTCACCTGATTGTGGTTCCTGTCAAAAGCTAAGCCGAGGAGCTCAGCGTCTGCGGTGTTGCATTGTTTATGAAACAACAAGCTCTGTGTGAGACGACGTACCATTACTGTATTTATGGTCTCACACAGAGGGAGTATACGAGCCCTGCAAAGATTTAATAGTGAGCAGGTAGTGTTATGTTGCATTTCACATGCACCTGACCTCCACCGTCGGCTCGCAACCTCTGGCTTTGTGTCGCCGTGATACGTGTACACGTTTCCTGTTTTCTGTTGGTTTCCTGTTTTTGTTCTTACAGAACCTGGACAGACATGCTTGTGCACTTTTGTTTGATGTGGATATTGGCCCGATGATCGAGATATCGTCCCACCTTTTGCTTGTTATGCGCTTTTTGAGTTGAATGTTCGAGCTGTGGCACAGTGGGGATGAATTAATGAACACGTCTTTGGTATTAGTGTGACGATGAACTTTGCCTTCACACACTCTTTCATAGGGGCTAAAGATGGAGAGCCAAATACAGCTTCACCTCACAACAGCAGAGAGCAATGGTGCATCTATTGTTACCTGTGTGTGTGTGTGTGTGTGTGTGTGTGTGTGTCCACCAGATATTAGTCCGACCTTTGCTCATAAAGTCAAAGTCAAACAGGTACTATTAGGCCACCGTAAGGTTAGGGACAAACAGCATATAAGGGCCCTTTATTGACAATACCAACAGAGATTACCTGCTCTGATATTTTTGCTCTGGAGCAACAAAAGCCCGCCAGCAGGGAAAGGTTCATGAAATAATTACAAAATAATAACAACAGCTCACACATCAGCTTGAGAAAAACCTCCCAGATTGCTGTTGTTTGCAGAGATTGTGTCTCCTCTCCCGCCCCTCCTCAACATCCCTCCTTTCAGTTCTTCCTCCAGTTCAGGGTTTTTGTTGACAATATCAACAGAGATTAGCTCGCCTTAATATTTTTGGTACAATCCAGTTTGACTCAGTGACACGTAGAAGTCTGCTGCGGAGGTAAATTACGAGAAATAACAGCCAATGTCAAAGATAAACGTTGAGATTTAATGCAAAACATCCCAGCAAACGTTCACTCTTTTATATAAAGAGGAGCGAAACACCTTTTATTAGTTTGCTGATTATATTATGCACTTTATTCACAATGCAATAACTAAATATTAGACAGAGAAATCCTTACAACTTGACACTGAGTGCAGCTGTGTGCTGACAAACCACTCACCTGCAACCAGGCCGGACTACTTTTCCACCTTTAGTGCGCAGAATAACAGACTTTTACCACTTTTTAAGGCCGTGTTAAATATTTATTAGTCAATTCAGAGTGTGCGCTATTGCTAAGAGTTCAATGTGTAAATGAATACCTCCTTAAATATATAAATAATTAAAGTCTCAGTGAGGAAGAGAATGAACTCTACCTGGAAGACATGTCGTTTTCCCACTTGATTAAAGGCAGTAACCACTTTTTAGGCTTTATTATAAGCGATTCCTGATATCAGTTTATAGCATTTATAATAAGAAGTTAGTCTATAACAACGTATTAGTTAGTTAAAAGAAGAAAAGAGGCTCTGAGACATCCCTTTGTTCTGATTTCACACACTGATATGTAAGGGATTCAAGGTTTTTGGTGACAGGAAACACATAAAGGTGTTTTTCTGTACATGTAACGTGTATGTTTGGATTATTTTAATCCCAGGATGACTTCAACTGAGTGGAGGTCAAATAGTTCCCCTTAACTTTGACTATTTTAGACCAAATATTTGGTTAAAACAAGATGGGCAAAATTATAATAACTAAATAAAACACACATAATAAATGAAGGTATGCAATATATGTATGTGTGTGTGTGTGTGTGTGTGAGCATCTGTGTGTACCCGGTAATAAATGCAGGACCGCCTCACTCTAATCAAGCTGATTAAAAATTCCTGCGCGCACAGCCGGAAATCGCACCACCGTCCTCCTCTTGTGTGTGTGTGTGTGTGGTTTCTCTCCCTGTCCACTTTCTCCACTTTATTCGTCTCCGCCAGGACTTTTCCGCCTGCGGAGGAATCTATATATATTTATTAATAAGGGGATTATTTCTCTCTCCATCACACACACACACCTCCTCCTCCTCCTCCTTTTTATTCCCTCTCTCTCTCCCAACATTTTTATTTTTTATTCCCCCCCCCTCTCTCCACCTTATGTTGTACCACGCCATTTGAAATGAGGAGGAGAAAGGGAAAGCACAAGCAGCGGCAGCACCAGCAGCGAGGAGAGGAGAGGGGGGAGTGATGAGTCAATACAACTAATAATTTAATGGGGACAGAGAGAGGGAGAGACGGAGTGAGAGGGGGGGGAGAGAGAGAGAGAGAGAGAGAGAGACAGAGAGGGAGATAATAGAAAGAAAAGAGGAGATCCGTCCGGACGCAATCCCCAAACAACAGGACACATACGCTACTAGTAACAAACGCGGCAGCTCTCCTCTGCGTCACAGCAATAGCCTTTATTTATCCGGCGACATCGGGAAAGTAAACCGACTTTTGAGTGACCCCTTTCCTTCTCCTACTCCTCCTTTTTATTTTTTTATAGCGCGAACCTTGTTTCGCCGACATATTCCGTCAATATCGTTCATCCACATTTCGCCGCGGATCGGCAAGGCCTCACACTAGTTCGGTTGTTAGATC
>NW_023339807.1:22786171-22788845 GCF_004916995.1 Morone saxatilis | reverse complement strand
AACTTTCCGTTTTTAGGTGTCCATGTTAAACTGAGGATGTATGATGTTTTGGTTTTTGTTTTTTTTTTTTTTTTTTTTTTTTTTTTCTGCTGTTGCTGTGTCATTTTTAGGTCATTTAAAAATCCTGACTTGGGCGATCGGACTGTATCTGGTCTGGATTCCTTTTGCTCCCTTATTTTGTAAGGGAGGGATTAGTTGCTCATTGCTGTCATGATGAGGGGAGTCAATGATCTTTATGCGTGGGGGGTGGGTGCTTTTACTTTTCCCCCTTTTTTTTTTTTTAAATCCACTCTCTGACATTCCTGTTCATGCTCATCAGCGTTAACCTGCATGCCGATTTATACAGAATGACTTTTCCTGTGTCTTATTTTGTGATTGATCAAATTTTTAAAAGTTTTTTCACCCGGGGAGTTTAAATAACGTATGAATTGTGAGCCTCGGTGTCTTTGCATCTGTGCACTAAAGCACCTGTGGTTTAAAAAAAGACTCTCCTCCCTCTCAGTTTCTCCCTTGTTTTTCCTTTCTTAACTTTCGATGGCTATCCTCATGAGTCAGCAACTGCCTGTTGTTGTTTTTTTTTATTTATTTAAAAGTTACCTTCCCATCCCCCGGAGTTGTAAACTCACTCCCTCCCACAGAGTCTCGCTTTGCACTTGCGAAACCTTAAGAAATAAAAGTTCACACCTGTAGAAAAGTCATGTAAGGGATTTCGTCTGTCACAGCTATAAAAGAAAATGACGCCGCGGCCCTTTTCCCTCTCTCTCCGAGCTGCGTCATGAATGTGAAGCTACACCAAATGACTCACAAACCGAGTTACGTTAGTTTCCCCCTCTCGTTCCTTGAACTGCACTGAATTCATTCAAGTGGAATCTCCCAGCAAATTAATGTGTTTGCACTAAAAACCGGAGCTTGTTTGCCCCCTCTCGCATGGGAATCTCCAGCGGGACGCCCATACATAATACATGTGTGTGAAAAATGGGAACATTACGGCGGCACGAAAACGTCACCGTGGCGCCCGAGTCGACATAACTGAAGCGAATTGACAGTTATGGCCGTAATGGGTCTGTTCTCACTTCAAACACCTTTTTTTTTTTTGCTTTATAAAAACGTCTTCATACGTCAGTGATATCGACACAAAAGATTTCACGTTCTTCGCTCCCCTCGTATCACCTTTCAGCCTCGTGCTCCTTTTACCCCCCACACACACACACACACACACACACACACACACACACACACACACACGTATGTATCTGCGCTGACAGCTGAACCCCGCTCTGCGTGTGTGTCTCCCCACAGGTGATAGTGAGCAGAGGTGCTGAGAATGATGGACCATCTCAGCGAGGCGTGTTTGGGAAAGGAGAACTCCGAGCTGGTCAACAGCATGGCCGAGGCCAAGGCCCCGCCGGCCAAGCTGCCCCGGCTGGAGCAGAACGGCAGCCCCCTGGGTCGGGCCAGGCTGGGCAGCACCGGGGCCAAACTCGCCGGGGTCCCTTACAAACCCACCGGCCACCTGCTGAAGACCTGCCACAAGAGAGGTGAGGAGGGAACGGCGGCTTTTCTGCTCTCGGCGTCTGAAGTGTGAAGATTTACTGGTTTGTTTCATGTGATTGTAAATGTTTTGGGCTTTGGGAACAAACCACCTCGGATTCTGGGGGAATGCGCGTCGCTGTTTCTGATGATGAGTCGATCGGCGAGCAGAAATACCAAACGTTTGCGTCTCAGACGGGAAGATTTGCTGCTTTTCTTTGTCGTATGTGACAGAAAAGTGAATATCTTGGCATGAGTTCACCTCTGACCTTTGGGCCTTTGCTACATGTCTCCCCCTCTCCCTCCCTCCCTCTCTCTCTCTCCCCCACCTTTCCTGTCACTCCTCAGCTGTCTCTATCCATTAAAGCCAATAAAGAGAAGTGAATATTTTGGTTTCTGAACTCTCAGTGGGGACAAAACAAGCTATTTGAACGTGTTGCCTTCGCCTTTGGGAAATGTTTTCACGATTTCCCGTACCGTTAATTGAGAAAACAATCGATAACGAAAATCATCATTAGCTCCAGCTCCCTAACTTTGAAACATCTTGTAGACTAAACGATTAATTAATTAATTCACTGAATAACTGACAAAAGAATCAACGACTGAATTATTCGCCAGTCTCTGCTAACTGATTTTGAAGACAGATACAGTCGAACTAACTTTTTGTGTGCGAGTAAAAGAATAAAGAGCTGTTTTAATGCAGTTTAAGTAGCCCACACACACACACACGCACACACACACACACCTACATGCTCTCCAAAACTCTTAAACCTTTTTACAATGCATCTTTAGTCATCTCAGCACACACACACACACACACACACACACACACACACTCCCACTTATTTGCCCAGACAATAGCTAACAGAAGAACACAGTGAGAATTATTCCTGCGTCGTGCTGCATAGCGCTGTGTCACGGCTCCTCTCTCCAGCCGCAGCCCTCCCGCTCCGACGTTCGTTTATTAAGGGGAAAGTTTCGGTCCCTTTAAGAGCCATTCCTGTTTAAAGGGAGCCTTTACTTGGAGATTATGACATAGCTTTTTAATATAACTGGTGTCGTCTTGTGAAAAACACAACAGGCGAAGCTATCCAAAACATGAACTTTAATGATTATGTTTCTGGGTGTTTTTTTTTTTTTTTTT
>NW_023339807.1:22777486-22786161 GCF_004916995.1 Morone saxatilis | reverse complement strand
TTTTTTAGTGGAAATTAGTTTTAAAAACCTGCAGGTTCGGAGTTGTAATAGCACTTGGCAGCCGAGGCTCGTCTGTTTGTTTGTTTGGCTGGTTTTGGTTTTCTTTGGGCATGGAAGAGCTGAGGAACTCTTGGAATGTGGCTGCGTGAGTGTCCTCGGATGGGCCGTTTCTTTTATTTGCTCCTTTAATCTACGTGTCGCACTCCAGCTGAGGGAGCCTAATTCTTCCCCTTCATCATCTTCTGCTTCTCTCGGCCTCCTCCGACGTTTGTTCCTTCCAGGCCTCCTCCTCTCGCCTTCCCTCTCGTTTTTTTTTTATTATTTTTAAAAGTTTCTTCCTGGGTAAAAAGGGTGAAGCAGGGCGGGTGGGCGGTCCGCGGCGGAGGCTCCGCACAGGGCCCACAGTGGGCATTGTGTCCGAGCCCGAAACAATATTTACCGCGGCCCTCTCCGGGCTCCCTGGAAACAAAGCCAGTATTGATCCCCCAAATGAACCTACACAGCAGTCTTTATTGTTAGATCTTTATCTATTAAAATCGGGGGAGGAGAAAAGCAGCTCTTTCAGCACATTCCCTGGCATCTGTCGGCTTATTGATTGTTTTGCCAGAGCCGTGTGCATCTTCTGGTACGCCTGGGATCGGAAAATATTGGAATGTGAATCGTGTTAATCGGCCAGGACAATAAATGTACAGGAATTTGTTCAGGTGACAGCAGAGTGGAGACATACTTAGAAAGTAGGGCAACAGAGCCCCTCGTGAACAGTGTACAGTAAGCTATACAGTAGATTCTCTTCTTCAACCTTTTTTTTTTTTAGATTTCGCTGTTTTCATTCGGACTGAGACTTCAAAAGGCCAAATTGTCCCCCTGCCCTTAAACTTTCTTAAATTTCAGGGATGTTATTTTAGAAAAAAATGGCATATTGGGTGATATTTGCACAGCGGGTCCCTTGAACATTCGGTAGTCTTTGGACAAGGATTGCTCATTCCACATAAAAAGCAGAGCCACTGTTGACACAGACTAGCGAACCCTCAGGGTGCAGAGGTGGCTCGGGATTTGAAGCACTGCATCCTGGGAAGATGATTTTGGGGTTGGCAGGCAGAAAGAAAAAGGCTAACGTGAGCCCAGAGCCTTGATAGTGAATAAAAAGTTCATAGTGCCAAAAGGAGACGCGTAAGTTGAAGGGTTTGTATAAATTTTGTTACACAACCCGCAGTGCAACATCTCTGTAATATAATTTCATCATCTTCAAACCTGCAAGATGAACCTGAGACTGCAGGAAAGAGTTCTCCAACAGTTGATGAAAAAAACCTTCTTAAAATGGGATCGCAGATGGAAAAACCATCGTCGAACAACTCAGGAGGAAGATCAATTAAACGACATGACAGAAGTATCATAAAATCATAAAAGAGGGTGAACAAAGTCGGGTTATTTGTGCACCTAGGGAGTGTTTGATTCCCCGTGAGTTTGGCATTGAGACAAAGAGGTGAGGGTTCAGATAAAGAAATGAAAAATGCCTTTGTGGTCTAAACTCATCCTTCAGTTCATTTCTATCTATTCACTCACTCATAATCCCCTTGACGCTCAACCTCAGCGTAACTTAATCATCAGCACTGAATATTAATCTCGTCCCTTTCGCGAAACACGCAGTTATCGCTGAAGGTCGAAGTTTGCACGTGAAGAAATGCGAACCCTTCAGTTCTCACTCGAGCCCTTTGTGTCCTCAGGCAACATGCTGCCCGTGTTCTGTGTGGTCGAGCATTACGAGAATCCCATGGATTTTGACAGCAAAGAGGAGCACGCCGAGTTCGTCCTGGTGCGCAAGGACATGCTCTTCAACCAGCTCATCGAGATGGCCCTGCTGTCACTGGGCTACTCCCACAGCTCAGCGGCCCAGGCCAAAGGTAACCACCGACCTCACCCATCGACTCTCATCACCACCTCGTCATTTTCCAATCGGTTCTGCCACTTTTCTGCCCCCCTCCCCACTTCCTTTATCTCTTTAATGCTCATTAACGTCTTCTCTACAGCGTTTTCTGACATGCTGTACACTCTTTATGCCTCACACACACACACACACACACACTCGGTGACCGTAATAGCGTACCGCCAGTAGATCTGAAGCCACAGTAACACATCCTGACACTGATCCCAGACAGGAGATGCTCAAGTCTCTCAGGGGTCACACACACACACTCATACTGTATATATTTATACAGACATACACTCAGTGACTCAGTGGGTGGGAGGGGCAGGTGGAGGAAAGGGTCTGCTAATTGCACTTGAGCACACGCAGGCCGAGGGTGGCTGTTTCAAGGTGCCTCTTAGCATGCTCTTTTATTATAGCCTGTCCATCACACACACACACACATCCTAGTCCACCTCTCCTATAAGCTTCATCCTGCTGTGTTGGCTGCTACTTTTATTCTTTATTTCTTTAAAAGGCAATCTCAGGAGAAAGTCTGAGGCGATTGTTGTGATTTCAAAAACAAATAAAGTTTATGAAGAGTGTTTACACGTGGCTTTATTTCAACGAACCTATTCTGTGAGCTAAGGTGGTAAAATAGACTTTATGCTGATGTTCTCTCTTCTTTTTCGTGTTTGCTCTTGTGTCCAATCGCCGTGCTTTTGTGTGTGTCATTATTTCCCCGTGTCCACGTTGACCCATGTTTATGTGTGTGTGTGTGTGTGTGTGTGCGCGCACGTGTGCACGTTGCGTCCTCCAGGTATGATTCAGGTGGGGAAGTGGAACCCCGTCCCCCTGTCATATGTGACAGACGCACCGGATGCTACGGTGGCTGACATGCTGCAGGACGTCTACCACGTGGTCACGCTTAAGATCCAGCTGCACAGGTAAGACACACACACACACAACACACACACACACCACACCACCTTTCTGGTAAATGTACTAGGAACGAACACCTGAACGTATACGTGCCGCAGCGATCATCACAGTGCGTGTGATCGCACAACTTTTCTTCGCACACCCCACAACCGTGAGTGAAACATGAAACACCACACAAACACACACACACACACCCTCTACAACACACCAAACCAGCACCGCGGTATTGCTGCGCCCAGAGGCGAGGTGCCAATCTATCGGGTGCCCTCCTGCATGTTGATATGAGAATAGCTTTATTACTCACACACAACACACGTTCCTTTCCCAGGAAATGGAAAACCCATTTGGAATCCGAAAACTTCCTCCTCCTCCTCGTCTGCTAAAGAAACAACCAGAGACTTAGTTTAATTTGGCAATTTACCGTTGAGTGAGGTGGCACACTGATACCAAAATCGGCCCCGAGTCCATGTGTGGAAAGTTAGCTGTCGGTGAGCGATCGGTAGATTTATCTTCCGTAGCTTCTTTACTTTAACCGGTCAGGTGTGCAGATAACTCTTTTGCACTTGTAGAAAGAAATAAAACCTGATAAAATACCTGAGTCTTTGAACGCAAGCACTACTTCAGTTCTCAGAAAAAAAAAAAAGAATATGTGGTGGGCAACTGAGACAGCTCACGGCTAAAAATGACTCTGCAGCACATGAATACGCGGTTGTTCACCTGAGTAGGGTCGTAAATAAGCTGGCGCACTGGCTATTTTAAGGTAAAGAATATTGTCTCTTGATAACTACGTTGCAGTATAAATAAGATTAACAAGCTCCGACCTTCTTCCTCTCGTGATGTCTGCGAGCTGTCTGTGCTGCCATCACTCACCATATTGTTGCTAAATGCTACTCTGTAGTTGAGGCATTCGTCGTAATTTATACACACAGCGAGAGCATAACAGCATTTTATAGACACGAACAGGCTCGTTGTGCTCACGACACACACACACACACACACACACGCAGACACCACAACCGAGTGGGCTGGTGTTGGAGGCTTGGTGCCAGCTGCTGTTCCTACTCGCTTGTCTACCTCACTCTGCTCTCTCATCTCTCTCTCCTCTCCTTCTGTGTCCCCCACCAACCATCCACACACCGCGCCGCCCCACCTTTCCAATGAAACTCTTACACACACACACCACACACACCTGGAATCACATCCACCAGCCAGAATACAGAAGGTTGTGTTTAATTTCCTGCATGTCGAGCCTGATGCATGATAGCTGCTTTTCCACCCTACCCCTTCCCTTTCTGTTCTTCCCTCCTTCCCCTCCTCCTTGTTCCACTTCCTTCTAAACCCAGAGGGCCCTTCGAAGCTGCTGGAGCAGTTTAAGGTGTTCTGGAAGAGATCCATTGTTGTGTCGATTGTGTGTGTGTGTGTCTGTGAGAGAGAAGAGAGGCCTGTATGTTTCTTAGAGCAGATGTTAGCCTCGACCGTGGTGCACGCATTCCCTATTCTATTCCTCTCTCCCTGTTATCTCCTTGCTGCGTAGCGTTTCCAACACGGCCGAATGGCAGATTTATTGACACACAGCACAGCACCAGTTGTAAGCTCATCACCCCTGCACCTCCATCTCTCATTCGCCCTCACTTGTCAAGTGTCAAGGGCAGGTTTAAACGAAAAGTAATTCAGGCGATAGTGAAACGCAAGGAAACATATGTTATCCAAGAGCGAACTGGGTGGCGCTCATCGCGGTGCTGTCTCCGGTTCGGTTTATCCGCACTCCCAACCCCACCACGTAAACACTCTCATTTCCAAACCCGAAACCTCGTGTTTTCTCAGGCAAGCGATCCTGCGGCACGCCGACGGTACACCATCCATCCGTCAAAGCGATCTGTTTGATAATCTATATAAAATCTTTTTGATTTGCTGGCATATGTTGTCAGTATTGTTATGTTTGTATTTGTTTTTCCCTTTCTCCTCCCCGCCCCACCATCCTTACCCCCGACCACACACCACCACCCACCGACGCCCGCAGAATCTAGCTCAGTAAACCTTAATTGTTTCGGCCGAGCACACGAGCCAGGAAGGTAGACAGTAACACGAAATAATATTCGGCCAACATGCAGCTGATGTATATATCATGCATTCAACCACAGATGTGTTGTATAAGTAATTAACTAATCAGAACATCAAGAAGAGAGAGAGCGAGAGAGGAGAGAGGAGAATGAAGAGGGAGGGGAGCGAGGCAAGCGAGAGAGAGAGAGAGAGAGAGAGACAGAGCAATCTCCAGATGCATCTGCTTTGGATGCGTCCAAATGAACTGTCTGTCTTTGAGGGGCGCTTGCAGCAGGAATAAAGTAGGCGGAGCCCGTGTGTGTTCAGCTCTCTTTCCCTGTTTCCTCGCGCGTACTAATCTGATTGTTCCAGAGATGGCCAAATCATCAACTATGTATTTGAACCGGGCTTGGACTAATATCAAATCCTGTTTTAAAACTCCTGTTTTGGGGAACCAATTTCTACCGTCATAGAACACGAGTACGGCTGAACACAGTAATCGCTTAGTCAACGATACAAGGTGTATCAACAATCTTTGATTATCTAATTGAATGGCTGGAGTAATGGATATGTTTCAGCTCTCATATGTGATGTATTTTTGCTACGTTTCTGTGATTTCTAATCATTAACATTAAGTGGTCTTGGGGTTTGACCTGCTGGTCAGACAAACCAAACAATTATAAGATGAATTTTGTTCATCTTGGTAACCTGGTGATTTGAATTGAACGTTATCAACATAACAGGAAAAAATTACATTAAATAAGTTACACTTTTTATTTTATATACAACATTTAAATTATGTTAATGTTGTTTCAGGCTGTTGTCCGGACTGAGTCCAGAAGTCTTTTTTTGAAATAAAGGAGTTGGTGAGGAGTAGCACCAAAATAACTCCTAAGTTGCCTCGATTAGTTTTGTGGGTCAAATTTATTTCCAGATGTTAAAGATTGGTGTTACTGTCCCTTTTTGCTAACATACATCAGCGACGTGTCCAACCATTCAATCAGATTAAATTTGTATTGTGTTGCTGAATTTGTGGCTTGTTGTATATTTATCATTTATTCAGATACCATCAGTCTGGCTGGCTCATCCTTTCTATCATCAGCCTCGTTCTCCATCTGAATTGTTTCTCTAATGCTCTCCCTCACCTCCTCTCCTCTCTCGCCTCCTACCTCCCTCCTCCCTTCTTCCTCTCCCCTATCTATGTTCGCCTGTCCCCTTCACCCACGCCCCGTATGTCTCCTCTCTCCTCTCCTCCAAGTCTGTCCTACAGGGAGGACCTGCGCCCGACGCCAATGGAGGCGACTATAAACGTCAAGAACCCCCGGAAGGGTTAACTCAAGACATAATCAGGCTCTCTGTCTAAAAGAATGTCCTTATCCACAGGTGCTGCAAGCCCAGTCGTGCTTATTCAAAAAAAAATTACAGAAAAATAAGCCAGGTCGACCCCCAGACCCACCCCTACTACACCATGACTGCACAACCAATAACAAACCCCGTATCTTCCATGCACCCTCCCGTCTTTTTATTCCCTTACCTTATCAAATGCCCCTGAGTTGACAAGTGGGAAAGAGAAATCGGCATAGAAAATCCCAAAATCAAGGTGGTATTGTCATTTGTTTGCATGAATATTTTTTTTTGTTTTTTTACCGCCCGACACACACACACACACACAGAGAGACTTGTATGCAACGGCAGCCAAAAAGCAGAGGTGTTTTTGAACGTATGGTTATTGTTAGATAAACATTGGCCCTAGCCCAGAACGATCTGGATTGTTTTTTTTGTTCTTTTTTTTTCCCATTTGGTTAATTCTCAACATTTCATAGCATCGGGCCGGAGATGTGTCCATTCACGTGCTCGGTGTTATATTCCGTGTTTTTTTGTGGGCTGTGAGGTTGGATAGAAAGCACTAGAGCAGATATTGTATTAACAGGCGGTGTAGTCAGTATATCATGGAGGCAGCTCTGGAGTGAATGGAATGAAACGGCAGTATATCTCTCACAGGGGCCAATAATGTGTGTGTGTCTGAGTGTGTGTTACAGTGTGTGCTGCTGTGAGCATGTTTGTGAAATGTATATCAACGTACAGGACGTGTGTTTGTGTGTTTGTTTGTGTGGAAATGTTATTTGTGTTTCTCGTGTGTGTGTATTTAGATCCAAGCTTGTGCGTAGGTGCCTTCAGTGTGAAGCCAGCTCTCCTCCTAGGCCACCGTATGGTCACCTGGAGACCCTCATTTGCGCTGCGTGTGCGAGCGGCTGCTCTCAGTGTGTGTGTGTGTGTGTGTGTTTGTGTGTTTAGCCGGGCATGAGCAGTGCGCTGATGATGTAAAGAGTCCCTGGGTGGCGTTCAGGCGGAGCCCAGCCCGGTCTGGTAATCACCCTGTTTACGGTCCATATGTGAAGAAGGCTCAGAAGAGAGCATACGCGAGCTCAGAGGATCTAACACACAGCCACACACACACTCTTCCTCAGACACACATTTGCTGTTTTCACATACACACTAGCCTCAAATTAAACTGAAAATTGTTTTAGCTTTCCAGTGAGGAGGAAAGAAGGTCCTGAATATATCTTGAACTGAGTCTATTTCTTACTTGTGTGTATTTCAACAGCTGATTTTGTTCTAAATTCAGATCTAAATGGCATTAAATGATAAATCTTGGAAGCCATTGTAGATTCTTGGTAGCCTCAGTGACACCCCTGCTAGTAAATAGTTAAAATCTGAATCATCATCAGTACGTACAGATATCACATAGAAACTATACCGTTTTATTGATTGGATTTTCAAAAGATTTTTAAAATTGTGCCTCGACATTATTTTCTTTATGTATTCAAGGCAACAAACTACAAACTACTAATCCAGTTTTTAAGGTTTTTACGTACAGAGAGACTGGCAGCATTGCTATGTAGTTACTTCACACCCTGAGGATTTACATGTATCTGTATCTGCCTTGTTCAAACATAGCTGCCATGATGGTGTTTGACATCTGTTACTCTGTGGGGTTTAATGTGGCCTGCTACACCCATAGAGCGGTGGTTTGTTCCTCCGAAAACCGGTTGTCTCATCTTGAGGGATGTCCCCACGTTGCCTCGATACGTGGACTCCCTGCCATGTGACTAGTAATGTCATCGCTTGCACGTAGTCCAATGAGAAGGTGAGAAGCCAGCAAGCGTGTGACCCCCCCTCCCCGCTGAGGTTTCAAGTTGACCAAAAAAGGGAAATGAGTGGGAGGGGAAAGAGGCGTTGCGGGAGGGAACAGAAGATTGGCACCTTTTTAGGATTAGTGTTTCCTTGATATTCTGCTGCGTAATCCCAGACCAGAAAAGAGAGGTTAAGAGATGAGAGAATCACAGCGAGTGAGTGAAAGAGAATTAGCTCACCTCTAAAACAGAGCTCTGAAGCGAGAGGGGGGGGGGGGCAGAGAAGGGAGGGCGGTGGGGGGTTATTTTGTGAAATGCCGCTTTTGTCCGTGGCCTTGTCAAACATTTAGTTTCATTCTTTTGTAGCGGGGAGTCATGCTTTGTGTGTTTGGCCTACAAATGGCGTGAGGAAGCTCAGAGAGAGAAAATGTATTCAGCCGTGCCCATTGTCATTCCACTAGAAGAACGGATCCCGACCCGCACACACGTGAAGCAAGTTTAAAGATTCACAGTCAACAGCTCGGAGCAACAAATAAAACTCCTGATTCTGCCTCAATCATCAGGCTCACCATCAGGCTTACTAGGTTTTTCTCTGAGGTTGCTTCCAAGCTCAGCAACCCCCTTGCCCATGTTCGCAGAAACTATGGCAACAAACG
>NW_023339807.1:22758682-22777386 GCF_004916995.1 Morone saxatilis | reverse complement strand
ACACACACACACACTCTTATGTACACACACACACACAGAGCCATGCTACCTGTTGACAAGCCCTAGCACAGCCCTCCTGCTGGCACCGCAGTGGCAGCAGAGGCTCCGGTTATCTGCTTGATTTCACTTAGTGCGTATGCGTGTGTGTGTGTGTGTGTGACAGAGCAGTGGGGAGAACGAGGGAGAGAGAGAGAGAATAGGTGTGTGTGTATTGTTTCGTTCACACATACACGCGGGGCCCCCTGTGAGAGGTAGAGTGATGTATTGAGGGAGAGGGCTGATTAATGAGGAGCGTTTATTAGAACATCTGTGTCAAAGATGGCGGAGAAAGAGGGAACGAGAGAGATAGGGAGAAAGACGGGAAGAGAGAGAGAGAGAGAGAGAACTGCAGGCCTCTTGTTTGTTGCCTGGAGCCGCCTTAGCCCAGATATACTGTAAATAAAACATGTCAGGCTGGAGGAGAGGAGTTCATTATCCCACCGATTTACAGGAGAATTCTTCTTCCTTTAAATAGATGGCTTTTGAGATAGATCCTTGGCTTGGGAGTTGGCTACCGGAACCAGGTTAAACTGGAATGTGTGGTTTGCTGCTCTACCAACTGTCATTGTCACAACACCGTTCGTTTTAATTTACCCCGGCTTTTGCACATCATAAGGAATGAACGGGGGAATTGTCATTTTAAAACCACAGTAGGTTGAACTCGCAGTTGATATTTCCTAATTCCAATGTTGCATAAATCCAAAAGAAGGAGCTGCTTCATGCATAAATGTATGACCCATTAAAAGGGCAATTTGACTTCCTAACCCTAACCTGAACTCTACCAGGGTTTTCATTGAATGATGGCTTTTCAGTATATCTATAAAAGACTGCTTTGTTATACCATGCAAGTCCAAATGCGAACCTCTTCACCCTCCCGTTTCTCATCATGATGGCATGATGCACCACAGTGTGGTTGGCACAAATGTGCTCGCTTATATGTGACTTAGAAAGAATAAGCAGCTGAATGGGTGTGACAAAGTGCAACAATAACTGACTTTACCTGGTAAAAGCCGGTGTGATGGGAGTCCACGACGATTAGTGGGCATTTGAATACTGTTGCACCAAGACTTGGCATCTAGCTCGGTCAATGTCTTTGAGAACTCTAGCTTTTATAAACTCCTGTGTGGTGTTATTGGCCCCAAACATCCAATAGAAATGTGTTGCCCTGTGACTCTGTAGGATCACATGAAGCTAACGAAAAAACCCTCAAAGCTGACTAGTGTTTGCTTTACTTCAACCTCAAGCAGATCCCTCCCCTGCTACAGTCTGACGAAGAAAACCTGTGTCCATCTTTACTGCCACGAACTTTGCCTGCATTCGTGTTTTGGTGCGTTCGCTGGTTGCCCCTTGTTTGGATCATCACATAAGGTGGATACAACTTTAATAGGGAGGTCAGGAGTTCAGAGTTCAGCGTTAGATCGACCTTATTTTCTGACAGCACAGCTGCCATCCTTTACCCTCCTTTTGTGCAGAAAAGTCAGAGCCAGAGAACCAGAATCATCCTGTACCAGTTCATTGTGCTCACACCGCCATGCTGCTCTGCCAGAAGGTTCCCCCGCCATCCTCCAAGCGCATATATTATAAGAAAAATGATAAAGATGGCATACCTGTAATTTGAAAACAGATGGTTTGGTTCTTTTGAATATTTATAACAATCAAAAACAATTTCTCCTGCACCAACCTCGCTATTCGCCCGGAGGCCAGCAAGGTGTTAAAACATTCATTTTAATGAAACTAGAAGGGAAAAAAAATATTGCCTCTTTGTTTTTCTGAGGCAAAGGAGGGCGGTTGAAGGAAATGTAGAGAGGGCAAGGAGTCGACTGTAAAGGGTGGAGATGGGAGCACACATGCGTCGGGGAACGAACATGCTCGGTGCGGCCCTCGATCTGCTTGAAGTTGTTGTCTTTAACAGATTGTATAAATAAAGAGATGGAAAAATAAAAGAGGTTTATCTGTTTACATCGCCCCAACTCCCCAGATGCTGGTATTCAATACGCTGCTATCTTCTTTCTTTTTGAAGGCATATATCTCTCCTGCTGCCTGCTCTAGAGGTCAACAGACTCAGAACTCAGTTGACCTTGTAATTTACCCACTCTGAAATAAAAAAAAAGTTCAGACAAACTCAACGGCATTTGATAAAAAAGAACAGATAAAGCCTTGTTTTATTTAATTTGTTTCACCTTTAGAAGAAGGAGACCCAAAATGTCTGCATGTCTTGATACTTTTCAGTTGGCTTTTTTTAGTGCTGGGTTTTACCGTGTCCCTATCTTTTATTTGTTTTGACAAGCTACAGTGTTACTGCATGTTTCACAAGCTTTAATATTATGTCTGTATTTTCCACAATGAGAATCTAAAGTCTCTCTCTCGTTCTCTCTCCCTCTCAATCAATCTCTCTCTTTCAGAGTATGATTTCCTCCATTGTGAACAGCACTTACTATGCAAATGTGTCGGCGGCGAAGTGTCAGGAATTTGGGCGCTGGTATAAACATTTCAAGAAGACAAAAGATATGATGGGTAAGCAAAACGGAGGGGCGCAAAGTATGGCGCTCACACTTTTGTCTCTTTACACACACATTCACACACACATACGCACCAGTCGCCACTACAATATGTTCTCTAACCGACCGTCTCTTTGTCCTCCTGCCGTTGCATGAAGCAGAAATACATTTTTATCTTGTTATCTAATAATTCAAGATTACTCCACACTGTTTTGCATTCGAACTCAGCGTTATCTTTGATTTATCCATTATTGCTTTAACTGAACACTAATGCAGGAGCCAAATTGAGGCCTCTGACTGTTTTATTTTTTGTTTGTGTGCGAGTATAACGCTTTAGTTTTCCATGAACAAAAGGCAGCGATGACTTCAACCAGCCACCGCCTAGTCTGAAATTCAATTAGATTTTCTTATCAACCCTCTAACAACGCATGCTTTATATTATCTCAAAAAAAATCCCCTTTGACCCGCCAGGAAATGAGGTTATATGATACTAGTAGCACCCTAGCTGCAGATAGAATTCCGGTATATTTTTATGTCTTTTGATTAAGCTGAACACCACTCACTGTTGCAAGGCTCATAAGGCAACATAATGTTGAGATATTAGCTTTAACAATCTGTTGGACAATCTTTTTTTTCTTTGCCAGTGTGCTACTGCTCACGGTGATGACAGATGAGATATTATATCAAAATGTTTTCACAGCCTCCATGCAAATAGCGTGTTGTGATCATATCTTATCTGATGTTTTTTTTCTTCTGTTAAAGTGGCAACATACGCTGGGAACATTATTTACTTCAGACCTGCTGTACTTGTGTATTCTCTCTTGCATACTCCTACACATTTTCTGTCATAATTGTTTTCTATCTGGTTTTATTTTCCTCAAAAATGGGGCTGCTGCAGCTGCCAGTATGGCCTTAGTGATGTCGGTGTTTTAAATGTCATATTTCTTGCTTAGCTGGAGTGGGAGAGAAGTACTGTAGAAAGCCTTAACCCTGTGTTTCTTTCCTCACAACTCTTCTCTGTATGCTGTGCGTGTGTGTGTGTGTGTGTGTGTGTGCATGTGCGTGCCCTGCCCTGCCATCCTACTGTGTAGGCATGCGCCAACCCTCCCAGCTGGAGGGCTACCTGGGGACATGTGTCCTCCGAGAGAGCCCGCGTGCCAATGCACTAGGTATGTTGCAACATGGGCACACACACAAACACACACCCTTTGGGGTTTTTTTTTTTTTTTCCACTTTCGAGCACATTGTGTTTGCATAATGTAACTCTTTACCATAACCTTAACCACAACCACTGCACACCTAACCAAATTCTTACTGTAACTTTAACCTAACCTGGAAACCTAAACTTGCACAAAAAAACAAGTTTTAAACCTAAATTTAGATCTTTACTTTGTGTGGACGAGGTTTTTGTCACCACAATGTTCCTGTCTGAACAGATTTTGATAGATGTGTGGCAAAAGTACAAAAACACTGACACACTGATGTGTCTAACTTGTGGAGAGCTACATTCCTTCCATAGTACCTAACCTTACTGCTTAATGTTAGATGACTGTCTTGCCTAAACTGAATCTCAATTAAAATCTTATTCTTAATCCAAAAACCAAATAACCACAAAGTCAAATTAAAATGAAAAATGACTTTCACTTAATTAGCTCATACTTTGGAATTTGCAACCAACCCTTCCTTCACTCTTTCTCATCTCAACAAACTTTTAAAATGTGGCAACAACACGGTCACCTTAAATAGTCTTTCCTTTTGACTTTAAAGAAACATAAACTGTTAAATGTAGATAAGTCATATCACTCTCTTTGGGAACATCAAGCCCTGATTAGAACAAAACCACAAATGTATATAAACAGAAGCAGCGACAACATCTCAGGATGTGCTAAACACATTCATACCAACTCTATTGCCATGTTAGCTAAACCTCAGACACAAAACCTTGGCACACAAACTTTCAGGTGCCCACAGTGCGCCTACGGCGGCTCCCCCAACCTCAATATTCATGATGGGCTTCTGTC
Organism: Morone saxatilis; assembly: GCF_004916995.1. Lineage (NCBI taxonomy): Eukaryota > Metazoa > Chordata > Actinopteri > Moronidae > Morone > Morone saxatilis. Next base: position 22,772,828 of record NW_023339807.1, on the reverse strand, counting down.
TGCTGTACGTGACCACAAATGGGCAAATGCCAAGTCTGAAGGCTGGAAGAGAGAGTGGCACGGTCATCCCTTTGCGCGTTTGGCACTGGCGTCAAATGTGACTCTGCATTTACTTCACCACACTGCATTTAGCAAGCAGTTTGAGCCTGAAGTCAAGGGGAATAAGTACCTGGTCACAGGTACTGGCAAGCTGCTCTGCTGCTCTGCCAGCTGAAGTGGTGTTACCAGCCTCCAGCGAACGTTTCGTCTCCTCTTTTGACGTGGCAGCGCTGGTGCAGGGAAGCCAACACGGGAGAGAGAGTTGGGTCACTTTGTATGTTCTCTCACTCACACACACACACATACACACACTCCCTCCCTCCCTCAGCCCACATCCCATTCCCATTGTGTGTTTAATCCGGGGCTCTTTTGTGGCAGGATTCCACACGAGGACTCCTGCTTCTGTGGCAGCCTTTTTCTCCCAGGGCCTGCCATGCTCTTCTGTCACCCCTTCTCTTTTCAATTTGCATGGAAATGCCTCCGTGTGCCTGTGTGTTTGTGTGTTGTGAGCATGCCCCCCAGCAGTCTGTGCGAGCGAGCATATGCACACACACACACACACACACACATTCACACACATTCACATATGAGTGAATAGACACGCCATACCATCAGAGCCAGGGAATGCCAGGGATTATGGGAAGAGATGTGATTATTACCAAGATTTTTTTTGTTTTGTTTTTTCCCCCCACATCATTTGTTTTCGACAAACGCTCAGTAGACCCGTCTTGGCCGGGTGTTTTGTGCTTGCTGACAGTTAAGAAACAGGCAGCTCAAACACACGATTATTGTGGGTATTTTTGGAAAACATCCATGCACTTAATCTTTCATCTGCTGAAAAATTCAGCTTGTTGAAGACCCCCCCCTCCTCCCCTCTTCCCCATAACAGCAATTTACTCTTTTCACAATCTCATACGACGCCTTTCTGTGGGATGTGGAGGCCGCAGCACACTTTTAAGGTGTTAATGTTGCCATCCGTATGAATTCTTAAACGCTGCCCCCTCACTCACTCGGCACGCAAAAAAGCCTCAGCATATGTGAATTCCTTAAAGAGAGGCGGAAACCAGAAAACATTCAGCTGCTCCAAATGCTCATTCACTTCGCTGTGGGTAGTACTTTGAATGTTAAATCATTGTTTTCATCCTCTAAGCACATCATTTAAACCTGTCTTAAAATATTCCCTAGCAGCCATTATGGACTTAAAGATTCCCAAAGCAAGAGATGCCGCAAAAATCTCCAAAATGCCATTAAATGACGCCACATACATATTTATTTTTTTTTGTTTTACAAGTCAAGTCTGTTTTAATGCACTTAAATAGGCCCGTTTCTCAGGTTACCCGCTGTATCCCCTCATGTAGTCCTTCTCCGTTCACTGCTCCCTACATTTATATTTAGTCCATCCTCCCCTAAAAATGTCATATTGGCTAGCTTGTGTTCCTTATTTTAGAATTAAGGATGTAAAGAGAGAATCAGATTTATCAGTGTTGCTTTTGCCTTTTGTGGACAAACGCTCACACACACACACACACACACACACACACGCGCGCGCACACATTAATCCTGTACCTACACATACACACACTCCACTGTCTCTCCAAGATCTTTTTTTCACATGATGAGGCCACAGACGTTCTGAACTTAATTTCGAAGGCATGGGTTGTGGAAGACACAGGTCAAACACAATGAAGCTCTTTTATCTGCGTTTCCATCTTTTTCTTTTTTTAACCAGTCGTTGGCTGATCAGCTGTTTCATATCCAATCAGGGAGGAAGAGGCCTGTGAAGGGTACTGGTTGGGAAAAAGACACTGAGCTCCTGTATCTTTAGTAGTTGGCGGTTTGGGTTTCTAGATATGAATATGTGCTGGTAAAAAAATATCTTCCCTTCCCATAAGTCACGAACATAAACAAGAATTTTAGAGGCTAAACTTTTATCTGACGCAGAGTCGAATTTCTTCTGATTAGAAACTATAGCTGTGGTGACGTTAAACTGGTTTCTCTCTTCCTCCTTTGTGTTTTCTTTGGGGTGTTTAAGACGGACCTTAAACCAATAATTCACCCTTTTCTTCCTGTCTTTGTTTCTTCCCCCTCTGCCTTCCACTTTTGCCCTCTCTTTGCACGTCTTTCTCACTCGTCCACCAGAGATGGATGGGCTGTCTGACCTCTCTCCACCCGGCTCTAACCACAACCACAACCACAACCACAACCACCTGGGCTTCTCCCAGCAGCAGCAGCCCATCCCTGGCAGCACAGCAGAGCAGACTCCTTCCTCGCCGGTGCCCCCGTTGTCTCACGCTCCACCACCACACGGTGGACAGACTGGCGGCCGACAGCCCCAGCTTCCCGGTCTGCACCACCCAGGTCTGGTGTCCACGCCCATCAGCCCCCAGCTGGTCAACCAGCAGCTTGTGATGGCACAGATCCTCAACCAGCAGTATGCAGTGAACCGGCTGCTGGCGCAGCAGTCCCTGTCGCAGCAGTACCTCAACCATCCACCTGTTAGCCGCAACTCCCACAACAAGCCCCTGGAGCCACAGGTGGCATCAAACACAGAGGTGTCCTCCGAGATTTACCAGTGGGTGAGGGATGAGCTGAAGCGGGCCGGCATCTCACAGGCCGTCTTCGCCCGTGTGGCCTTCAACAGAACCCAGGTGAGGACGGGAGACAGATGGGCTGGAATAACAGGGACTACTTTAACTTTAAAACAACGAGAAAAACATTGAAACATGGTCTAAAATTATCAGAACTGGAATTATTGTCAGTAGTAAAAGTTGAGTTGACTTCCTAATGCTACTTGTGATAATGAGGTTCTGTTCTGGCAGACTGTAAATTCTCAGATTTAACCACATTAAATAACAATCTAGGTCAGTGGAAGTTATGTTTGTTATGGACTTTGTGGAATTCATCAAAACAAAAAAGTTCCATGTGATACATAGTGATTAAAGACGTAATATATTTTTTTTTATTATTTAATTTTAATTTTTTATATATAATTTTATCTGCCAGTCTGACTCATATTCACAAGGTAATAAAACATGTGGGGGGCATAAAAAGGACACTCGAATTAACTGGAAAACAGTGGATCTTTGGCGGTATCGTCATGCAGCACCACTGACGTTACATGGTGTGAGTAAGTTTCATAAAACACTTAAAGTATATCCCTCACTGTCTCAAGATACCACACCAACATCCTGTCTGAAAAGGAAATTACATCACATTCAGGAAGTCATAAAACAATTAACGGTACCTCCTTTTAATAATATGTTTGAACTGGTTTACTTTTACAGCGTATATCTCATTCATAATTCTCACTCCAGCAATCTAGCACTTCTACTGTACTTCAAGACAGCTGGCAGCCTGCCACGTGCGAGACCCAGGCTCGGTCATGGCGTGTGTTCTCTCCCTGCCAAAATATGTGGTTTCACTTCATAGTCAGAGGCCTTACACGTTCCCACACACACACACTCTCTCACACACACACTCTTACACACACACACACACACACACACACAGAAGGCAGTGATAATGTCTTAAGACGTACCGTCTGTATTAGAAGAGGGTTGGAAGGAGGTGACGGCAAACCTCATTACCACTACATTTTCTTTGGAGTTGCTGTGTATGAAAAAGGAAAAAAACAGAAACTGATAAGGATCTATTAGAATTAGAGCAACCCCCCTCCACCCCACCAAAAAAAATTAACGTGTGTGTGTGTGTTATATGGTAGAGTCAGACAGTAGTGTTTTTGTGCAGATTGGCAAGCTCCCACACAGTCTTATCTGTGGCTGATATGAGGAATTAGCTCAAGAGTTTGCCTTTGGAGGATTATTTATTAGGCGTGTATTTTTTCCTCGAGTCTGTGTTAATAAAAGGAGAAGGGGGGGAGGGGTGTCGAGTTGTGACATGAAGGGGCCGCTGTTGATGCAGAAGGTTGATCAGAGGAGGCGCAAGGGGAGGAACCGAGGCTTTTCTTTTTTTTTTTGTTTAGAGACGAAACTGATTGACCAAAGAGATAGACAGACAGAAAAGGGTTGATGGCGAAGAATGATAGGCATGCACATGCTGAAGAATGCAGACACCGACACACACACAGTAGAAAACATAAATGAGATATGCCACTAATCCATCCCCTGAATACTTGTGTACATCAAATACACAGTCCCCTTCGCCATAAAAGCGGATTCCGTTCGAGTATCTGTCCTCACTTGTCTGGATACCTCAGACATACCTTTTTTAAACATGACACATAGCTGTGTACATTTTAATAGTCAGACAAACGACACCAAGCGCATATTTGCCGCTCTACACATTTCCTGAAAAGGTCTTGCGTGCTCCGAAAAAATACATAAAAAAATAAAAGCACAAGCATGTTTTCCCCATCACCTTGTTTTATTACCAAATCACACCTATTGATGGTGAGACAAGCGCAGCGATGGTTTGCACAGTGTGTGGCCAAGAGCTGATGAAAAGGCCCAATCACACGTCTCTGATAATGGAGTCATCGCCGTCTCATAATGATGGAATTGAGCGCTATTGAAAAGTAAACAGAGGATACACTGATTGCCCGCCGTACAAGACTTTCATATTTCAGGCAAGTAGCTGCGGCTCTTATCCAAAGCAACATACGGCTCTAAGAATAATGTCCAAGATCTGCGAAATTACACACAACAAGTGTTAGCGGTTCAAAGGCCACACAAAAGTTTCAGTGAAGTAGTTTTGTCACCTAAAAAACGAACATCGATGAAGTGTTGGAACAGAACTAGATATATTTTTTTTAACTTGAAGACAAAAGCTCTGCAGAGAGTTGTGAGGATACGGAGGAGGGTGGGAGAACGTGAACCGATAATGTGATTTCACAACAATAATGATGGAAGGTAGAGAGAGCGACTGCTGACTGTAGAGAGAGTTGAGTCTAATGGATGCGTGGAGGCACGGTCATAATCAGCAGACTCCGAGAAGAGAAGTAGACAAAGGAAAATCCTGTGACCCCACCTGCCTCCAGAGAAACACTGTGGAGCTAAAAGGTAGAATTAGTTTACAGTTTAAGTGAGTGTCACATCTCCATTGTCATAAGAGTCTCCATCTACTCTCACGGCTCTTCTTTGCTGTGTTATTTCAGAATCCTCCAATGTCATTATTCCCCTCTTGCTTGGCATTCTCCCCCTGCTTGCCCCATCACCTCCTCTCCATCGTTCTTACTCTCTTCGGTTTTCTCCGTCTCTCCTCCCGCGCCGTCTCTCAGGGCTTGCTGTCTGAGATTCTACGCAAGGAGGAGGACCCTAAAACGGCGTCCCAGTCGCTGCTGGTCAACCTGCGCGCCATGCAGAACTTCCTGCAGCTGCCGGAGGCTGAGCGCGATCGCATCTATCAGGAGGAGAGGGAGCGAAGCCTGACGGCGGCCTCGGCGATGGGCGCCGCTCCACTCATCAGCACTCCACCCAGCCGACCTGTACAGGTACCAGAGATTTGATTTCATTGTGCATGTTTTCCTGCGGTATTCCTGCGTTTATGTTGCAGATAACACATTGTTATTTTGGTTATTTTTGTTACTCAGTAGGACCTAATTAGTAGAGTTTTAGTTTTACAAACATTTCTTAGAGGCAGAGCTGCTCTATAGACAGAAATATTCACACAAATTGGTACAAACCTTAATCTGTAATAAAGTCAAGGGTTAAAGGCAGATTTATAATCCTCTGTCAATGTGATGCTGCTTTAGATGCCTAAAACACGAGATCTATTTTATGGTTTGTTGTGGCACCACTGCAGCACTAGATGAATGTGTCGTGCATTGTAACCCAGTATTAAGCATCTATTATACACCTAAAGTAATATTCTTTAATTCACTTTCTGAAAGAGAAACAACTATCATGTAGAGAAGAACTGGAAATGTATCTGGCGTTATTTAAAACGAAAAGATTTGCATTTGTTCACCGTTCTTTATTATCAACTAGCGCTATCAGTAGGTGGGGGGGGGGGGGATGTTGGTGAAAACGGCAATGCGGTCCGGAGACAACCGTCCACTTCTCACAGTCTCCACGTAGCCCAGAGAGTAGTTATATTTCTGAGGGACGCATATCAGCTAAGATATAGATGGGGCCCTTTATGCAGCTATGAAGCGGAGCTAAATCCAAGTCTAGGGAACAGGAATCCAGTCAGTTACTAGCCAAACCAAATAACTAACTGATTAAACCACTTTTGCAAAAATCCTCTAATGCACAACCTTGTTACACACCTGGGACATCAACTACCATTCAAGTTTGCCAGCTAGATAACTTTCGCAATAACAAAATGTGTTGTTGGCTCTGCCCGTTGAGGGTTAACAAGATAATTTCTTCCTCGCAGCAGCTCTGAGTCACAGAAATATTTGTAACTAGACTTTCTGCACCAGGTCAAAATATTGTGAAATATTCCAATTCCAGTAACTGTAAAGAGAGCGAGAGTTTTAGTTTTTTAGAGTATCTCTTTAGTGGATGAAGCAAAAGTACAGCCATAGTTCATAAAGCAACAAAATGAGAGATGTCAAAGGCTGCATTCATTCATCAAATAAAAACATGGGAATAGATCTGGTCCTGTGAACCGGCTATTTCAAGATATCGTTGGTTTTTGTGTGAATGTTTTTAGTTTCAGTCAGGGTTGAGAACAGGTATGCAGGTGTGACAACAGGTTGGAGTGTTTTTAAGAATTTACTGTTGGTCTTTGCGGCGGTGTCATGGACTAAATCCCTGCTTGATCTACAAGAAGTTACACAAAACATCTTTCTTGTCCCTTTTTCAGTCTACTGGAGTGTAAAAAGTGCGTGTATATACATTTAGCACACATTCTGACTGTACAAACACAGGCACACTCGTGCTTCGCTTTGTTTACGTGTGACAACATCGGCTAGGGTGGTGCTTGTTTGCATGCCCGCTGGTTTTTTTTTATTTTTTTTTACACACCTTACATTCCCCTCCATTGTATCAGGCTACAACCTGTCTGGAAACAAGTGGAACAAATAAAAAAGCCCATTCGTTCTGTCAACGTGCACACTAGTAGAACATACTTAAATTCGCCCTGCATGTAAATGAGTTCTGCATCATCACCGCCCTCACCACACAGGTGAGAATGGTGCACAAATGATGGATAATTTTTTGTGCTAATTTTGACCTTTTACCATGCATTAGGCAGCATTAACAGCCCTCCCAGTTTCAAAATAAAGCTCACTCAGAGATGACAAGCTCTGTGAAAGATCAAACATCGTTTAGGCAGTCCCCGTTTTGAAATAACTGCGTACCACAGCACAACTTTCCACACTCACCGCAAATCAGTGTCCCTCATTTTTAAGGTATGTGGCAACTTTCTACCACTTAAGCCCATTTGAAGTGCGGTCAGCTGCATCTGGGAGGTGAGAGGGGCGGACAAAGGCTTCCTCTGTCCTGTCCTCGGTGAAGATTTGGCTTTTATTTAGGTGAGGAGAAAAGAAAAGACACAAACACAGGCTCACCCATCTTCAAAATGGAGAGTCCCCATGAAACTGCTCAGCAGGATGACAGTTGCTGTCTTTACAAAACTAGGAAGAAAGAGTCGCATTCTGAAGCAACGGTGCTGAACTTAAGCAGGGCCACTTTGCAGTTCACAGCTCGTCTTTACAATCGGAGGCTGTGTCAGAGATTCAGACCTTTGCACAAGAATGAAACATTTCCACATTAAAATGTCTAAAAACAACTAGGCTAGTGTTATATATTATATATGAGATGTGTTCTGATATTATCCCAAAATTCGAACAATTTTAAAACCCAGACAAATCAGCGTTTCACTTGGTCGCCTGCCATATGGCGCCACATCCCCTTTACCCCGTCTAGTTGCTCTAACTTCCGGGGAAACACCGGATATGTGAGAGAGCGCGGAAAGAAGTCGGCAAACATATCTAAACATAACGTGCGTAAAACTTTAATACATTAGCTCCTTTTGTGAACATGAACTTCAGTGAAGACGACAACTCCCATGATCCCACGCTGCTTCAAAACATCATCAAAGCTCATATTTTATATACGTTTTCTCTCACATCACATATTGTTTTGTGATGTGAGAGAACTGTGGCAGCAGAAATGACATACCGTGCACTCAAAAGCCCGCTGTTAATGTTTTTATTAACATCCCAGAAGCAGAGATAGGGCTATGGAACGACGAGTTCCAATAATCACATCAGGTGAGTTAGAATAAATATACTGAGGGCCTTTTAGCACGTCTAAGACCAACTTATCGAGCTGTAGAGGTACATAACAAAACAATAAACACATGACTACTACATTGGTATACAGCGTGCAACTATTTCAAACATGGCCCAAAACTCAAAGCCTCTCGTTTCTGTTTTTCACATCGCTCAGAATCCTGTTCTGCACATCCATAGAATATCTCAAGGCATAATATACTTCACCTGTATGACTTAAAGCCATTGACATTTATCACATAGGCCTGTTCCTACACAGGGCAATTCTCACGCGCACACACACGTTCACACACTCATACACCTGGCCATCTGCCAGCCTCTCCTATGGAGCAATGCAGTGTGAATTCGAGCACATAAATCAGCCAGGGTGGCAATTGAGCCAGAGACAGAGGAGTGTTTTTATTGGCCTCGTAAAAGCAGATGCAGAGGTATGTTTCTCTCACGTGTGCCGAAGGGTCGGCTCGACTCCTCCAAAGCCAGTTAGTGCACGTCCAACCTTAACAATTAGCTTGACATGGTAACCTACTGTTCAGACTGACAAACCCACATGGAGCTGCTGTTAAAAAAAAGCAGGATGAAAGGCCCAGAAATGCTCTGACGTTCCAGTTTCACCACAAATTTTAGGCTTATGTTATTGTTTTTAACAGATAATGGTGCTCGTATTAGGTGTCTAGACCCATATATGAATATATATGTTTTTTAAGCACTGGCTCCATCATGAGTTAGTGGCTGTTGGTTGAATGCCATGTACTAGTACTCATACCCAACCCTGTCGATGTCTTCTTTCAAAAGGCCTCGTATGGAATGATTCATATGCTAATGGTTCCTGGGTAATGCTTTTATTAGGATACTTGTTACCTTGTCAAAGGATTTTTGTCAAGATGCAACAAGCCGCTGAATGAAGATGATTTGATTTCACTTGACTTGCATTTATTTTTTAATCACCAGCTTGACATACGAATAATAGCATTTCGTACAACGCATCTAAGTGTTTTTGAGCAAAGTAACGCTGGAGCCGTGTGTGTGGGTGTAATCTACACTCCAATGTGTGTGTGTGTGTGCTTGTGTTTAGTCAGATTACCTTTATTTTTCCTCATGTGAGCCTGAGCCACTGTTGTGTTGTGTTCCTGACACTGTAGCCCCGGAGGGAAGACTGTAACAGCGTAAGGCCCGAGGACTGGAATCCCCGAATCCCCGTGGGCATTTCCCCTGTGAGCAAATAACGCCACCCTCCTCACCTCTCCACCACCAACACCAATCTGAATACACACTTTCTCATAGACAGTAAACACACTGGAGCTTATCATCTCCCAACATGCAACCCACTGCTGTTTGTGAAGCAGGAAATATTAATAGGAGCAACATGTGAATTTATTTTTCAAGTGCAAGGCTAATATTAGCATTCTGAGGTTTTAATTTTCAAAAAATATAGAAAACATGTATAATATATATTTATATATAGAATAGTAATACCACACTATTTTACATTATTACAAAGCTTTATATTTTAATTACACACATGTTGATAACTAGATCTGGGTCAGATAGAGAAGTGAAACATGTACAGATACACACACGAATAATAATATTTAAAAAAAAATATTCAGGTAGAGTACAGTGACCCAGTCCATGCACACAACCAAAATCTATCACATACAAAAGCAAATTCAATATCTGACAAAGTGTTAGAGTTATGAGTGGAGAATGTAAATTTTCTTTGTCTTCACTCTTTCAACCAGGTGAAACCGTCGCCTCTGCCCAGCGAGTGGAACGGCAAAACAGAGAACTGCATCCTCAACATCAACTCCACCATCTACGATGAGATCCAGCAGGAGATGAAGAGGGCCAAAGTTTCCCAGGCGCTTTTCGCAAAGGTGGCTGCCTCCAAGAGCCAGGTACTGAAACACACACTAAACACCTCACTGAGTACAAAAAGAGGTCTGCTGCATACCCAAAGCTCTGATGTGGATATATACATGGTGCTTTCTGTCTTCCTTGGTTCAAGCTTCAATTGCTTCTTTTTTCTTAACATTGAAGCTAAAAATATGTTGTGAAACATGGACTTTATTCAGTATCCAAAATCTAGTCTGTGAAAATCAGTTTGTCAAACAAGGATTTATTTATTGTTTCAAAAGCAGCGTAATGTATAAACGCTGTTAATCATTTCACATGAGTTTACTTTGTAAGTAGCTCTTAGAGCAGCATTTGATGGACCATAAATCCAAACCTTAAATTTTAAAAACCTGCATACATACTCACTGAAAGTTGTCCACCCACACACACACCCACACACACACACACACACAGGGCTGATGGATTTCTTGCAAAAATAAAAGCATGAGAATACAGATCCTTCAGCTTTAAGACCCGGTAATGCCCAAATAAGCCAATCTTTGACCTGGGGAGCATCTGATGTACAGAGAACATTATAAAGAAGAGAAGCTTTTAAAATATTTTAATACTAGATGCACATGCCATCTTACAGTTAAAGCTAAAGAAGTAGAAAATCTGTCCAACCTATAGCAAAAACCTGCCTGAGTGCATCACTGCGATGATTTATCGACATAATGACACATGTCCTCTTTATTGTGGGTTTGGAGTTTAGCAGTCGACACTGTTTCAACACCAAACAAACCTGTTTATATTAGCTCCGCTCAGTAAGACGATGGGGCCCCTGTTATCTTCTCCCAGAGAGCAGGGCGCTCACACAATACAAGCTTGTGTGTGTGATGGAAACAGGGGGGGGAAAAAACCACACCACCAGTTTAACTCTTTATTAAAAGTAATTTAAAAAATGGAGCACTAAGGAGTTATTATTAAAGGTTTTCATGTGTCTGTCGGAGGCAGAGTTGGGAAGACTTCCACAATTGTGCTTGATGAAGAAGATGGGGGGGGAGAAATAGATCACCAAGGGCGGAATAATCTAGAAATATCTGCAAAGGCTTTATTTTTTTCTTGCTGATTAGGATGATTATACCCCCAGATAGCTTTGTTTTACCAAATTGCAGTTTGATGCACAAACCACTGTTTTTGTTAAGGAGTTCAAAGACTCCTTGGAAGGATGGAGAAAGAGAAAGGGGGAGAGCGAGGCGGACGCAGTATTAACTCGCACATGTCTCTCTTTTCTCAAATGACGGTTTGTCTGGGAACAGGTTTCCACCCGGCCTTCTCCACCTCGCTCCCATCTTTCTGTCTTGCCCCTCTACCTCTCTCGTTCCCCCGATTTCTGCCTCTCTTTCACGTTCCATTCATGGCAGGCGGGTGTGAATGTGAATTGAGCAGCAGATAAGAAGTGTGCTAATTATGCCTCTGAAAGGGGGCCTGGGAGAGCACTTATCTCTGGCTCCATCTCGTAATGGGCGCTCCCCGGGCAGCTGGTCTCCCCCCTTACTACCCAGCCGGCATTGCCACAGCTACCAGCACCGCCAGGCCAGGCCAGGCATGCTCCTCCCCATCAGGACCCCTGAACCCTGAAAATCAGAGACCAGCACCCAGTTTTCAGTTGCCATTTCCACACAAATCTTATAAAATCCATCATTTGCTGTATTTGTTTTTGATTTAAAGTGGGGCGAGATTTTAGTTTTACCTATTTGGTTTTATAGTTCTATAGCGTTTTACTTCCCAGAATTCACGTCAGTCCAACCATAGGATCCCCATGTTATGTTTTGTTGACAGCAGTAGAGCGGCAATAATCACTAGTCAATTAATTGATCAGTTGATCGACAGAGATGTAAACAGAAGGCACTTTGCTACAAGCACAAATGCCAAACATTTGCTTCTTAGATGTGAGCATTTGCAGCTGTTGAAATTGTGATAGGCATTTTTTTTTTCAATTTTTTTTTACATGTTATCGACCAGATAAATCAATAATGAATACAACCATTAGTTGCAGCCCTAGAACGCAGCGATTTCCTCTGATCGCACTATTAAATATTATCCATAAAATTTGACACATGGTATAACAGGTAGGTAGGTGAGGTGGTGCTGGTTTTAAGGTATGTCACCACAAAAAAAATACAAGTTAAAAACATTTCTAAAATATTAAATCGCTGCTCAGCTTAGCTACTCATGTCTGCTCATTCCAAAAAAAGACATTTCTGCTGGAACTAAAGAAATGATCACTGCATGTGACCAGAGCATGTTTGTTGGGGGAGGAAATATCCCTCCGGATTCTGTTGAGTATATCAGTGTTAATTGTTCATGAGCTTACTATAGTGTGAATCAGTCAACCAGGCAGAAGGGCAAAATGTATATTTAAATGACATGTTGTAAACGACAGCTTAAGTCCAGAGAGGTTTGCAGCCTTGCGGGGAGAAAATAACCACTTTCCAAGCCTCTGGTAGAGCACGATGCCAGCAGAGACTGCTAGCACCGAGCTGGGAGTGCAGTGTGAATGTGGTTGGTGATGAGGATGGAGGATGGGCTGGACTGGCAGCATGCCCATATGGGGTCCAGGGAAATAATCGCGGGGGGAGGGTGGGGAAGCGGCCTCATCGCTGACGCTGGCACCGTCCTGTCAGCTCGGTGTGCAGTTCAACCTCTGCCTCTCCAGCTCAGCTTAGGATTTCCTAGCATGCTTACGCAAGCACAGGATCAGGTGACCCGGGGATCCGTATATGTGTGGGTATTCGTGCACCATGTAGTACGTCTTAGTGTGTTTATCAGCGGTGCACAGCATGTTTGTCTCATTCACAGAGAGGCAGATGATGAAGCTGAGAAGAGAAGGAGATGAGCGAAAGAGAGAAATAAGAGATGTGGGGTTGAAGGAGGTCACAGGCAGTAGTGGTCCTCTGGGTGGAGAAGCAGTAAGCAGAGTTTACTGATCGGTGCATGCTCCACTGAGTGTACACATAGATGTGTGTGTGCATGTAAGTGTGTGTGTGTGTGTGTGTGTGTGTGCTTTTCTGTGCATCAAATATGGGTTTATGTGCAGGCACATTTGAATGTGTGTGTTTGTGTCTGTTGGTGTGTATGTGTGTTTGGGGGGGCTCCTGGAACGCAGCCATCCTGTCCTCTTAGGGCTCGTAACCACAGCAGGTCTCAGCCACCCTTTAACTGCCCCCCCCCCTCCTCTCTCACATATTCAATGTTGCATTTCAATCACTCTTTTACTGCCACATATTCAGCGCAGTAACTACAGAGCAGTGAATCTAACCCGAGCCATATTACTTTATCAGATTAATGGTCGCCATTCACTTCAAGTCTGGGCATACGTATTTTTTAAGTAATCCATGCAGCAATTCCTGATTTATTAGGACAGATATTACATTTAGTCTTTGATAAAAATCAGAATCATTATTCATGATCCGTTCCTCGACGATACAAACGGATCGAACGCTCCAAGAATGCTTCATCTCCATTTAGCTTCAGGAGATGTCAGACTTGGAGAAAACATCTGCGTGTTACTGGTTCAAATCCAGCGATGACACTGCCAGAAGCAGCTATATTCGCCAAACGGCCCATTTCATTTTAGCCTGCAGAGGTGCGAGCTATGATCTGGATAGCCTGGAATCGGTGTCAACATTATTAACTGGCTCAGAAGGGAAAGAGCGCTATTTAGTAAGCTACTGTGCTTTGTTTTCATTCACGTTAACAGGGGAGGCTTGCTGTGTTGGCTAGCCTGGCAGAGAGGGCGGCTAATGTTCAGTTGAGCGATGGGAGGTTAGCCGAGGGTGGGGTGGAGCGGGTTGGGGGCATTTCCTTTGACACGACTTTTATGTCTAAACACTCCCGACACTTCCTGAGAGGAATTACGCAACGGATGGAATCAGAGTCCCTGCTGTCGTAAAACAAGCACCCTGGGAGCCCCGAGCACCGCGGGGCTCAAAGCCCTCCGACTCCTCAATGACCAGAAGAGTGCAGAACGCAGCCATCGCCACCGACGCCGCCCTCTCTCCCCACCGCTCC
>NW_023339807.1:22752694-22758582 GCF_004916995.1 Morone saxatilis | reverse complement strand
TGGGGGAGTGGGTGGAGGTGGGTGGGAGTGGGTGGGGGCACTGATATGAGTAGGAAGGGAGGGTGTCAGAATAATTGGAACTACTTCCTTCGTGTTCAGAAAATGACTAATTTCCCGTCAGGGGAGGAATCTGCTTAGTGGTCGTACATGTTTTATGGGGGCTCGAACGCTTTTCTTAGCTTTAATCTCAGATATTCGGCACACGACCCGACCAGACCAGACCAGACCAACAGCACACTCACACACACCGATTCTATCGCTCGGCTCCATCCAATGGCTGCTTAACAAGAGGGGCAGATGGCTGACCTTTTGGGTGTCTGTTTCTAGATTGTGACCGTTCAGAGGTTTGCCTGTTACTGAGAAGCCACTCAGCGCGTCAGAAGTCGTGTTCTGCATGAAGAGTTGTGTACGAATGGCATTAAACGACATCCTCGGATAGTAAAATGGATACAGTGAAGATGTTAGCGGTTACTTTTTAATATCTGGAACTGCTGGTGGCGGTGTATCGGAGGGACGCGGTGAGAAGTTGTACTCTCTGTGCTGTGGCAGGGCACTCGTCGAGATGTCTTCATTTTTTTTGTTTTGTTTGTGGATTCACAGTTCTCCACACCCCTCTCTCCCTCAAATTAGGCAGATCAGAGCAAGCATAGCACAACCCCTAGGGATCTAAAAGGGCCGTGACTGTTTATTAATTGATTTATTTATTTATCTCCTGTGCCTGCTTGGTTATTAGGTTGCCATGGGAAACAGGCTAGGCCAGATCCTCTCTATTATTAAAGACACAATTTCTTGAACTGGAGACCCAGCTGTCTGAATAATTAATTTAGCGAATGAATTATCTTGCAAACGGTAAGTCTTCCCCTCCCTCTGAAATGAGCCTTTCTCTTATTGTTTAATGGACAGTGGAATTCCCACCAGCCTGTTTTCTCCACACTGCCTGTTTCATCGAACCCTCCTCCTCTTAGCAGGAGCCCGGGGTCTCACTGAGCATGCCCAGAGCACTTTGTGTCTCTCCTGCCATCTCTCTCACTTACGCCTTACATGCCACCTCTCACCCCATCTGTCTCCAATTGCACAACCCACTCCCTCCTCCTCGCCTGCCTCCTACCCTGAGTCCAAACTAGGAATCTGCCCTGACTGTCAGGACTCCAAATTATCTCTTCGTCATCACCTCTAATGCATTATTATATGACAAATGCTTTTTTCCTGGGGAGCAGGTGTCAGCCAGCTTGCTAGTTAACTCAACTAGCACTTCTCTAATATTTCACTAGCCCTTCCTCAATGAACGGTTGTTAAGGACCCGACCTTACTAGCCCTTAGCCTCTCCGAGCTTGTTAGCAAATGCCACCCTTGTCCCAGTGACAGGCACAGTATTTTGCTAGCTCCTTCTTTGCTACAAATGTTCACCAGCTAACCCTCTCCCACTGTCTCCACTTCTCCTGACAGACCACACAGGGCTTGTTCTGAGGCCCATTCTCGCTAATCTGATCAGGCAGGCAAATACGCCGGGAAAAGCGCTTTAATGATCCCCCTAATTACCTCAAGTCAATACCAACTGTATTATTAGACTCGGGGAAAATATTCCATTAGGGTGCCCCCCGTGGGAGTCCCCCCTGTGCGCGCTGATGTCACGCGCTGCGCGCCCCCTACGCTTGTAATTAATTTTATTTACACACTCAGGAATGCACAAGGTCGCACCTGCAGCCCGGAGCCGCCCGACTCGGCCCGCCTAATCAGATCTGTCATAATTATCATTCTGCATGCTTCTGACACACGCCGGGAAATATTTCAATTTAACTACAGCCACTAGCTCCGGCAGATGCAGTCTGAGAGAGAGAGAGAGAGAGAGTCTGTGTGAGTGTGTGTGTGTGTGCGTACAGGAGTGTGTGTGACTGAGTGAGGGGGAATTGCATGGGGAGATATTAGGACCTATCCAAGTACTCATGCTGGTGCTTGTGTGCACTTGGTTTGGCTAGCATTATTTGCTCTCTCTGTCTATCTTTCACAACCCCTCTGTGTCCGTATCTCTCTCTCTGAGGGAGACAGACTTACCATCCTTATCCCTCTGTCGACACCAAATTCTTCAGTCACTATTTTTACAATATACTGCATAGATCGAGCCTGAAGAAGAAAGTATCAGTTGCCTTTTCAGCCACGTACAGAGAGACATTTGAGATTTAGTGTTTACTTTGTTGCCACTTGTGTAAATATTCTATTTTAAGGTGAATTTCCAAGTTGAACAAGACACACAGCCATAGCACTGAATAAACAACTGCATAGGAAGACTTCTATTTCCGAACACTTTTTGGAGATGAAAATATTTAGTTTCATAAAAACTAGTATCTGAAGCAAACTTGTAGGCCAATTAAGAACACTTATTTAGCTGACATAGACAATTTGCAGGTTCTCCGCTATTTCAATCCTTAATTCAATAAGATCAGTCATGATTTATCAGCTTAATTATGCTTTGATATTAGCAATTAAACCCAAGCTTTGAATTAAATCTCAATCAAGCTCTTATAATTGATGGAATCAGACTCCATGTAGGTGCTTTCTGTGTTTGTAATGTTGCTGGCGTCGTTGTTTATCTCTAGTTCATCTTCAGTGTGTTTGTTGTCTTCCTTGCATTCATCCTCCATCTGCCTCGGCAGTATCGAACAGAAAAGATTATAAACAAGAGGTAAATTTGTGGTGGGAGAACAGTGTTTGAACACTCAGTGTGCTGTGCAGACAGTGCTGGTACCCAAATATCAGCCCACCACCAGGCTAAACTAGATTATGGTGCAATTTCAACAATACTAATATTTGATACAAAGAGGCACATGTACTGTAGCATCATCAGTGACTCGATTTTCAGCCATTTTGTACACATAAACAATCTGAAGTGCTTTAGTGGACAAAGAGAATGCAGTTTCACTAAAACGTGATATCGACTGATATTTAAAGTGAATTCTTACTTTCTTATGAGATAAAATACGCCGCCTGCAAATGTTTTGTTAGTACTGTGAACAAATACTGGACATATTACGTCTTTTTTTTGTAGACATTCAAATTATACACGTTCTCATGTGTCTCTGCTACTTCCTTCAAGAGCAAGGCACTTATCCGTATCCAGCACATGTGGACTACAGTGGCACCGGGGAACTCCCAGGTTATATTATTGTTACTGTGTTATGTGCAGCTGTGTGTGTGTAGAAGAAATCCACTGAAAAAGAACAAAACGTGCAGTTAAAAAAAAAAAAAAAAACACTCTAACCACACAGATGTTTAATGTGCTCCGTTTTAGATGGACTGGTCATTTGCCTTTGGCTATTCTTTATGCTCCATCTGCCTCTATTTGGTTGCTCGAAAATTCCCTGCACACTTTATTGGTTCTGCAGCCATGACGTAAACTGCCACACAGAACTGGTCGGTATTGTTGTTGGGAGCAAGTGCTGACACAGAGAGGGCCATTTCCTGCATAGTCATGCCTTGCCTCCACAATGTGTGTGGTGTTAGCTGTCATTCTGTTATTGTTGTCGACTCGCTTATTGTATCTGGAGAGGTCACGACCCCTCTTCAGAAAACGTTCACTGTTTGGCTAAGACTTCTCCATGTCGCAGCTCGAATAGAGATTAATTGTTTGGCATGTATGATTCAGACTGGCAAATTTCTCTCCTAAAGCTCAGCCACTGACATCCTCACAAAAGAGGATAGTGACACAATCTGGCAACCGCAATCTGGAGAGCATCCACTCTGACAAGACATCAAGACATCAGAGTCATATCAACGTGATTTTAATAACAAAAAAAGTCAGGTTTCGAACGATTTAGATGACTCAGTTTTTAATCCTCTAAAGCCCTCCTTAAGAGAAATGTGGCTTCATGATTGCTACACATATGAGAACTAGAAATTTCATCATCCATTACTGTGGTCGCAGATCCAACCGTCCTCAGGCCCTATCATCATTTCAAAAAGATGTCCTTTTGATCCATCTGTTTTGTAGTGTGGCTCCTTACGAACGCTCGGGACCAGCATGTGAATTGGAATCAGATGGTGAGGTTATTAAAAATTGTAAATATTGTATGTGGCTTTACAATAAATAGATACGCGTAAACAAAGTAGTACATTTATAGAAAAAATGTTATTTTTTATCTGTAACTAATTATTTTCACCTTACGACATTGTGAAATATTCAGTGTCTTCATACCCAAGCTTCCTCTCTGTTGTTGAGGTCTAGTTGTGTATTTGATGATGGGAATGGTTAGTTAAAGGTGGATTTCTGCTTCTGATTGAGCGGTTTCAGATGCTTCGTAGCACTGACATCAGTCCTCCTCCATTATGGAGCACATTGAAAAAAAGGCTCAGTGATCTTCTTTTCAGTAATGCTAGATAAATTAGTATTTTGTGATCTAGCAAAGCAACTTCCAGTGCAGACCTCCTCCCCACTGCGCTCTAAGTGAATGAAAGAATGCAAACACGATTGCTTTGGGTATATAAATAAATGCACAGTTCGGTAATCTTCTCTTTTTCTGTGGCGAGACAAATCTGTACGTTAAGATCTTACTAGCAGTAATTTTTAGTGCAAACCTTTCCCTCGCAGTGATCATCTGCCTATCTCATAGTGAAGGGAAGAATAAAAACATGATTATCTTGGGTATGAATGAACAACATAACCATTATTATTCATCTAGTGTTGCAACGGTGCTACGATAATCAATGGGTGAAATCCGTCGTTGAACCATAAATTCATTCCTCCGCTTTAAGCCTTGATGGTGGGACCAGCAGAACACCTCCACTGAGGAACATACATTTGGATGAACTAAATAGATTTTTTTTGGGGTGGTGTAGTTTGGACTTTTAGTTATCTGATGAACTGGCACCAGAATCGTCTCTGTAACTTGTTATTAGTTCAGTCCAGTGCTCATGTTATCCGTGTAACAAACAGTGCATGAGGTAATTGTTGAGCGTACGACTTTCACTGGCTGCTAAAGGAGAAATCGAATAAAGACACTAATCGAAGAATACATTGGACTTTGTGGTGTTACGATTGGTCTGTCAAGAGAGTACAATGAGTTTTTCACTGTATTTTTTCGGCACATCACTGCTGTCCTTCCAGTTGCAGTTCAAATAAGGCCGCTGACCCCATTTCCATCGCCCTATCTTCCTCACAGTACGCCGAAGATTATTTGTACAGTCACTCTGAGCTGTTCTATTTGCATATAAAGACTTATTCTCCCCCCCCCCAAAAAAAAATCTGGCCCCGAATTGTGCAGTCAATTATTGCTTATTGTTGCAGGAGATCCACATATGCCCGAGCATCAGGAACGTTTCAACACTCCACTGTCGTCAGCAGATGGGCGTCCACCATGGCGTAATGTTTTTACAACACAGCACACGTTACCTTGCGTGGCGAACGTGCACGTGCAGCCGCCACTTTGGCTTGCTCGGGGTGGAGAAACATGTTATCGGCTGCATTTATCTGCATAGTGTTGTCTGCCAGTGCTGGGCCTCTGCCAGGTTCAAGGAGGAGGAAAGACAATAATGCATTGTCTTCCCCCTACTTTTAGCTCTCTCTCTTGTTCAGACACAGAAGAGGTTTGTCTGGCTGCCTCCGAAAAAGTCCTGTCCTCCAACCAGCCAGCCACAACAATGGCGGCAATCATTTCTTCATCTGTGATTTTTTTTTTTTCCCTTTTTCATTTTTGATGTGTCATCCAGGCCTTTTTTTTTTTTGTTCAAATGGTCAAAATCCAAACGGTGCTCGATATACTCACATAGTGTGTTTCTGGGGTTGAAACTGAGGCAATATTTTCAGTCGCGCAGTAATCCGAGGAAAGGGGGGGAGGGGGGGACTCAAATGGCAAATTGATGGACATCTGTTTGGCTTATTTTATTTATTTATTTTT
>NW_023339807.1:22752403-22752594 GCF_004916995.1 Morone saxatilis | reverse complement strand
CAGTAATCCGAGGAAAGGGGGGGAGGGGGGGACTCAAATGGCAAATTGATGGACATCTGTTGGCTTATTTTATTTATTTATTTTTGCAGTGGCCGAGGTCAGCCTGATGGGGCTGATAACAAGCAAATGAGATTAGAGGGAAGGTGTTGGCCAGGCCGTGTGACAGACCTCTCTGTCTCTGTCTGTCTCTC
>NW_023339807.1:22729301-22752382 GCF_004916995.1 Morone saxatilis | reverse complement strand
CTCTCTCTCTCTCTGTCTCTCCACTGTCCCTGTCTCGCAGCATTTATGTTTCTCTGAGCTTCCATGTTAAGGGTGTTTGCAGTGGTAGTTCGGTGGTGAATGGGTGAATGGGTGGGTAGGTTGGGCGGTGAATACCATGCTGTTCTCTGACAGAGCAGGCCTATGCTCTTATTGGCAGCTTGTGACTGCAGCACTCACATACACGGTGTACCACATTGCATAGCTGGGTGAATCTCACGCATGAATTCAACTATTGTGTTGCAAGGAAAATATTTTTGTCAGAACACCCGGTTGCTATTTATACCAGGACTATACAATAGCCTGCTGAAGAGTTTATTACCCTTTTAATTTGGCACCTTATGACCCCAGAGCCCCACGAGCCTCTGGTCAGATCTGTGTCTGCTGTAAAACAAGAAAAAAGCTGGTGGTTCTTGATTGCTAGGCCCATCGTTTGAAACTAATTAATAATTAAGCAACGATGACCTAGAGGCAGCGGATTATTGTGCAATATTGTCGCAGGTGTGTGCCAACATAGCAAGATAATCCTATGCCTGTCAGTGCTTATTGCTTCGATGAACCTGTTTGCAGCATCTGTGACTTCAACTGAGAGATGTGTTTAGCATCAGAATAAACTGGTTTCTAGTTCACTACTTTGAGGTTTCTAAAGGTAATTCTGGTTGGGAAAATGCATCAGAATACTTCAGTTCCTTATCGGCGTTTGTTTCACGAGGACGTCGAGCTGCTCTCACGCACCAACTGATGGCAAATTTCTAAGATCATGACTACATGCGTCTGTGAATGTCAGCCACTGCAGATATAACCTCAGGTTTTCCTTCACAACCGCTACTTAAGCAGTTTGGCGTCATTGCGTCACCCCACCTGGGAAGGAGCAAAGTCCTGTCATCTTTTTGTGTCCTGTAATGGTGTAAATGAGGGCTGCAGTTATTTTTGCTATCAATTAATCAGTTGGTTATTTAGGTTATTAGGTCAAATGTTCAGGGTGAATGTATCAGTCTATACACTGTGTTCACAGGTCTAATGGCTTCAGGAATAAAACCAAGTCGTCCTTTCTATTTGTTTTCCTATACGAGCCATGTTTCTTTATATTAATTAATCTGGCAATTTATTTGATTGAACTATCTTGATTCCTAATTTGGTTTCATAAAATCTCGTTTTAAATCTCAAGTTAACGTTTTCAAAAATTCCTTGGTTTGTCTGACAAATAAAATTTAAATAAACAAGAAAAAATCCAACTCACTTATAAAGTTGTCACAAGTAGAATTATCTACTTTATCATCCAGCAGACACAGAACAACATGACTCTCCCGACCAATCTGAGTCTGCTCTTTGGTTATTATTAGTCCACTTCTTAACCAGACACTCATTGTCTGCCGTTTTGTGCTGTGCTACCGGCTTATCTGAAATAGTTTTCTGGAAATGGCTGCCTGTGGTTTTTTGTAGTGAGGGTTGATGAGAGGTGTGAGACTTACCCATCCACTCTTATCTATATATATATATATATATATATATATAAAAGAAAATCTGTTAATTCTGTTTCTGTGAAGTTTATGTTTGCCGTAAGTGATAATTATCCATCAACAGTGATAGACTGTCTTGCGAGTATCACCAGTCTCCTGTCTCTGCAGTGCCTCGCTGCCGTGATGGTTGAACCGTGTGAACATTTCTTGACTGAACAAGAGTTGTTGTGGAGCACAGCGAGTGTGTACTGTATTCTGTGTTGGCCGACAACTAGGCCTGTTCTGAACTACCTGTTCTGTTTATTTATAGAGAGCCCTTAATGATCTTCAACAAAACACAGAGTACACTGGATTGAAGAGCCCTAGATTTTTTGTTTTCTGGACCGTGTTGGAACACTTTAGCAGCAGGGGCAGCAAGTTCCATGATCCAATCAAGAGCGGTTGGTGCTTGTCAGCTGCGGTGGAGAGGCTCAACAAATTACATTAAACAATAAAGGGGAAAACAGATTTGCAACAGTATGGTAATGCTGAAGGGGAAGGCTGAACATGAAGTCTTGTTGATTTAGCCATTCTTAAGAAAGAATATTGATATGTAAATAAGTTTTACATCAGATACGTTCAAAGCTACTTCATACTTTTAGAAGAAATTAGTTTTATGCGTTTACTATATCCCATTGTTTCTCTTTTCAAAGTTTACTGACAACAAGGCAGTAAAATTGCTAACTTCTCTCACTCTCTCTTTCTATTTCTCACCCTCTCTGTCTCTCTCTCTCTCTGTCTCTCTCTGTCTCTCTCCTCCCTTTACCCCCGCTGCCTCTGCCTGGCCTGTGGAAGCAATGCAATTAGACAAACACAAACAAAGCTCTTGAAAGTGCCATGGAAAATGCTGACTGTCCACTGTCCACTGTCCACAGAGCCGGCCGGGAGCGGCGCTAACTGCTGTTTGACGTACGTCACATAAAGAACGTTTGGCAAATGTTTGATTCCTTCCTTCAACTCCTTCTGTAAAAGCTAAATGTCGGCTCACAAAGTGTAGAAATGCAGGCAACAAAGTAAAAAAAAAAAAATAAAGCCACACAACCGAACATTCACACTTGTGAACTAATAAACTCTCTGTACTTTATTTCATCAAATGGACTTCCTGGCATTGAAATGGAGTTCACGTCGTGCCTTTGTTTGATTGGCTCTGCTACTTTGGGTTTAATCCTGCTGGTTTGGGGAGTGTTTGAGTTGGATTACTCCATCGTTGGGCCGGGGTACTGTTTCTCTGGCTTTGACAAGATGGTGTGTGGTGGTTTGTGTGCGTCTGTTTGTGTTTTGTGGGGTGTGTATGTGTGTGTTCTCCCTCACTACCGAATCAGCTGAAACCACAGACAGCCCAACTGGAGCGCCGTCCAAATCCCTCTGCATGCAAATTAAAAACGCAACAATAAACGTGGCAAAGGAACAAGGTGGGCACGCAGGCTTTATGGCCCCCTCTACCCGCTCTCCTCCCTCTCTCTCTCTCTCCTCCTCCCTCTTTATGTCTCTCTCTCTTTTCTCCCCCTCTCGGCTTCCTCCAAAACCCCTCCTGGGTTTGATGTGGCTTATGGGAGGAGTTGGAACAGGGGACAACCAAACTGCTGAGTTATCTCTTGCATGCAGTGTGGCGGCGTGGCTCTGCCCTCTGTGTGTACGCATGTGTGTGTGTGTGTCTGTGTGCGGACCAGCAGCGCGGTGTAATCCTGTGGAAATGAAAGGTGCTGCCGCGCACTGGCCGGGAGATTACAGCGCCGCTCTGTCACGCTGCCAGGACAGACTACCCGGCTGAGCGAGTAGCCCTCTGTAACACACACACACACACACACACACCTCGCTGCTTCTCTTTGACGCTGCGTTTCCTCCTCGCTGGTTTCACTCCTCCTTCTTCATCCACTCTTGTCCCTTTACAGCTCTCTTGTAGATTCACTACAGCTTCACCCTCCCTCCCCTCACCACTCGTATTCGCTCTCCCACACACCACTACAGTGTGTTACTTCCCTTCACTCTTACAACACACACACACACACACACACACACACACAGAGGCCTGCTGAGGTTGAGGTCGTCACATCTGAGCCTGGAGACTACGTCACTCAACCCCTGCAGAGCCCTTCTGTCTGTCACAGTCGTGAATCTTCAGTTTGTCACTTAGCTCCATGAACAAACAAAAACTGTGAAAAGTTTCTATTCTTTGTATTTATTCCTTAACAACCTCTGTGCTTATAGTCATCTCATCTGTAACATTATATTCAGCTCTGATCCCAGTCCTGATCTGCATCAACCAAACCCAAACAGACAAAAGTACTCTACATGGTTGAGGCCATGTAGTTTGAATCTAGGGCTGAAACTAATGACTGATCTGTATGTTATTCTATTGATTGATCAATTCATCATTTAGTTTATTTAATGTCAAACAATTACGAAAAGTGAAGTTTATAATTTCCCACAGCAAAGTTGATGTCTTCAGACGGCTTATTTTGTCCAACCAACAGTCCAAAAACCTTTTAAGTATAGTATCATATAACACCAAAGCTCAAAATCGCTAAAAAAATGTACCAAACAATGATCGAGTCCAGAACAATAATAATCAAATAACAACGTTAAAGAACAAACTTCTACGAACTCGTTTTAATTACAGCTTTGTTGATTGTTGTACACCAGTACGGTCCATCCTCGGGTGATACAATCATCCTAACTGGAGTCGTAACTCTTTCCAACACGTGTAACTCTGGTCCAGCTCTGCAGCGTTTCCTGCTACACACACACACACACTATGTAAAACAAGTGAGTTGAAGCTACCTTTTTGTCCTGCACTTTCAGTAACGTGTCAGTCTCATCTCGAATCTTTCAGTCTTGAAGGACAGACTCATTGTATTGATGAAATAAAGCATTTCTGATTGTACTGTTCCTCAGCTCTGTCTTTCATGGCCCTCTGCTGGAGTGTTTCAAACATGGGAGTCACTTGCTTCTCCCGAGGGTGCTGCTCAATATGCGAGTGTGTGCTTCTCGTCACGTTAAATTGTTCCTTCCTGCTGTGTCGCTTGACCTTGGCTAATTCACATCTTCATCTTCAGCTGTGGCAGAAAAACATACAAACTGCAGGTGCAGCTATCGTGAAACAATGGGGTGTTTGTGCGCGTGTGTATTTTTACTTTTGATTTATTTTAGTTCTGGAAAGTGTTTTTGCAAAACAACATCAATTTTAATTACTTAGATAATTTCAAATGGTGTTCCATTGGATCTTTTTCATTCCAGCACTTCGATGCTTTCCGAAGAATGTTTGGGTGTGCAGATTTTTATTAGATATATAGATTATTATTATTATTATAGATTTCTATTTCAACACCAAAAGAAGTATTATAAAAACTGTTTGACTATGTGAACCAGTTTCAATACTCTTGGGCCTAAAATCAGTTCTAACACTCAAGAAGTTAGAGACAGCAGTAGTTTTTTGACCTGTGCTCACATTTGAGTCTAAAGACCATACTTTACTGACCTACTCTCTCTCTGTCTCTCTCTGTGTCTCTCCCTCTCTAACCCTTCCTCCAGGGCTGGCTCTGCGAGCTGCTGCGTTGGAAGGAGGATCCCTCTCCAGAGAACCGGACGCTCTGGGAGAACCTCTCCATGATCCGCCGCTTCCTGAGCCTCTCTCAGGCCGAACGCGACGTCATCTACGAGCAGGAGAGCAGCGCCGGGCAGCAGCACCACAACGAGAGGCCGTCGCACTTGATGCACGTCTCCAACGACCAGCTGCAGGTGAGCGTGGCGGCGTGTGTCCTGACTGTGGACCTCAACTCGCTCAGGCATCACGCTTCTCTGTAATGTCGGTTTAAAACATAATGTAGGGGTGTGTGTGTGTGTGTGTGTGTGAGAGACTTACACATATTTCAGACAAAACACTGTTGAGAGTTTATAATAAAACATAAAAACATGCCACAAGTGTAAAAGTGTACAAGCATGCACACATTCAAACAAAATATGAACAATTTTGATCCGTATACTTGTCTACAAATGTTTATTAAATAGATTTTCTTTCACATAGGAAGTATAAAAGAGTGAATACACCCACACACAAGCACATACAAGGTTTAACTTGAATATCTATCTAGTAAATATCGACTGTAACTACAGAACCCAACTCTGCTGTTAATGTTGCTGAAACGATTAGTCCTTTAATTGATGATTGTCGATCAGTTAATCACTGAAGTCAGTTTTTTTTTTTTGTTTTAAATGCCCCAGAAATGTTCCAGCTTCTCAAATGTCCGATTGTATTGAATATATTTGGGTTTTTGGAACGTAGGTTGGACAAAACAAAGAATTTGAAGAGGTCAACGTGGTATTAAGGATATCGTGATAACCATTTTCACTTTATAGACCAAATTCGATCAGTTGAGAAATAATCAATGCACAAACTGATAATGAAAATGATTGTTAGTTGCAAACTGAGTTCTCGTAAACAGCCACAGGAACAAAGGCTCTCCTGATAAAAACCCTGCTTCCTGTATTTGTGCATATTTTCCAACTTTTTTCTAAAGTTCAATATAGAAAACAAATAAGTAAAAAACATAATTTCCCCGACGTTCATTTAATCTTATCGAATTTTCCAGGAATCTGTAATAAACAGCACTTTGGAGTTTTTATGAACTCTTGTTAATTAGAACCACAGCAACACTTAAAAGTTCCTACTTTTCAGCGAAAGCCGATTTCAAAGATATCATTAGCCTGAACTTATTTAAAAGAGCTGCTTTATAAGAGACATCTGGCAGATGAATAGAAAATAACACACAGGCTCAGTTAACGGTCGAAATATCTTAATGAAGTACAATAATACTTCTATTAAAAGTCTGAGCCACAGCTGAGTGGTTGATTAGTTATTTGGTTACTTGGAGACATGGCCAGTGTTTCACAAAGGCTGCCATTTACTGGATATAAATAAGGTAATAGGATTTCTTTTACAAATCAATTTCAGCAGCAGATATGGAATGAGGGAATTTTGTGCATACTTTGCATGCAAACAGAAATGGTGGTAGATTGATAAAATAGGATTATTTCTGATTTAATGGTGCAGTTTTACACTGTCCATAAGAGACTAGTGTTTAAATATTTTGTGCCGGTCCTTCACTAACACGATACATTAGCCAAATTAGCTCACATTTGCTCAACAAGAACTATCATGGCTCAGTATATTGGTACAGTAAAATCACATCTTTGGGTGCATTTATGCAGCTGGCGAACAGCGTCCCTGCAAAGTGCTGTTTTGCAAACTTCATTACGAAACACCTATTCTACAGTGTCTGACTCAGAAATGAAAATAAAAGAGCACCCATTTTGCGGGGTCAATAGGGACCACGAGTTGCCCACTCACTCCCTCTCCAACCACACAATGAGACATTTTACGAGTAATGTGTCATGTGTTTACACTAACGGGATTCTGACGGCGGAGTGAAAGCCATCGATAGCATTCTCACACTGCAGCAAATCAGCCGGACCATCGCAACGTGAATTGTGCACAGGGAGCTTGTTTATCACGGCCTGGCAATAGAGCCTGATAAGCAGCAGAGGCTATAATAGAGAGGCCAGTTTCCCACTGTGTGTTGGGCTGATTTTGTCTTTTGAGTTCATGTGTGTGTGTGTGTGTGTGTCTGTGTGTGTGTGTTGGTGTTGCCTCTACCCCCACAATGAGAGACACAATCTCCCACTACCAAAAGAGGAAAAAAAAATCATATCTGCAGAACTGATTACATTCAATGAGATATTACATGGAAAATTCCTTCAACCAAGTGCCTGTTCTATACACAGCGGGCCCATTTTTCCTCACAACTCAATTGATTTTAATGAAAGGCCTTATTAAGGCGCAGATAAGTGTTCACTGATAACATCCCCGTCTCCTTTCTCTTCCCCCTTTTTTTTCCCCCCACTGCAGGCTCAGCCACCCCAGTCACAGCAGCAGCACCAGCCCTCCCTGTCCCTCCAGCACCCCTCCCAACCCCTTTTGTCCCAGCAGCCCTTGCAGCAACAGCAGCCCACCACCGGCCCCCGGTTGCCGCCTCGCCAGCCCTCCACCGCCTCGCCAGCCGAGATGGAGGACGAGGGCAGTCGCGGAGGGAGCATCAAGTCCCGCACCTGCGGAGGGAAGATCTCCCTGGAGGCTCTGGGTATCCTGCAGAGCTTCATCCAGGATGTTGGACTATACCCAGACCAGGAGGCCATCCACACCTTGTCGGCCCAGCTGGACCTGCCCAAGCTCACCATCATCAAGTTCTTCCAGAACCAGCGCTTCTACATCAACCACCCAGCCAAGGCGCTCAAGGAGCCCAATAACAACAACAACAACAACAACAACAACGGCACCGCAGCCACCACCAACATCAACACCAGCAGCAGCAGCAGCTCGGCCTTCGAGGAGGAGCTGACGGACTTCAGGGAGAGCGGAGAGCTGCTGAAGGAGCTGGACGAGACCACGCAGGCCAACAGCACCATTTTCTCCATCAAGATCGAAGAGCAGCTGGCCCGAGGCACCGAGGCCCACTCAGAGTCAGAACACGAGGTCAAGGAGTAGGACTCTCCCTGTCTGAACTCGTACTGAGAGTTTTCTTGTGCGCACACGCAGACTGATGACTGTGCTAAATGTAACGCTCCGGCCGACACAGAACCACCGCACCGCAAATAAACAAAAGTAGTGTTTTTAATCAGTACAGCGCCTGGACTATATGAGGAGTGTTTATATATATCAGTTGCAGACTGACAGGCTATGTGAAGCGAGTGTTCACACACTGAAGAGCCCATTTCAGACTCAAGTACTACTTTTTGGATTTTGTAAAACTTGTATTATTCACTGTAAAGACTGATGCATCATTTAAATAATCTGCACAAAAAATTATTCTAAGTATGTTGCCGTGGATATTTGCTGACTGCACTCTATGTCTGTTGTTTTACACTGACTTACTTTATCTTTTTGAGCTACTGATTATATTTAAAAAGAAAAAAAAGTCCCCCTGGAGTTTGCTAGGACTTTGATAGGTGTTTACGTATGTGATGTTTAACTGGAATTTTTAAAAAAAAAAATAGCAAATGAAATCAAGGACCAAGTGGTTGACAAGGCCTTAATTGTGAGGTATCGAGTCTAGAGCCTGCTGGCAGATTAGTTATTCTTTTAAAAAGCGCATAATGTGATTACGGATCACTCCAAACTCTGGAACGCGACCACCCAGCCCAGGTGAATCTCCGAGAATAGCTCAGTCTTTACATATTATTTGTTAGGGAGGAAATATAAATATATATATATAGACATTATATTGTAACTGTAAAAAAAATACAGTCTTAAAGAAACTATGCCAACAAATGCCTTGTACTATACGGCACTGCCGATGTTAGATTATTTTGCAAAACCTTTGTCACTGTAACTTTCTGAATTGCCACACAGTTAGAAATGTGAATTACACCATGTTTATGTTGTCCGACATTATTTATTTGCAGTTCATGCAGTGTTTTCTGATGTAATTACTTTTTTTAAAAGTTTATGTTGCGTAGAGCTTTTTTTAAAAATTCCACCAATCTTTTTTCTATTTATAAATGTAATTTCGATGGGCAGTAAAAACAAAAAGTGTCTTAAACGTTTTAAATGGAGAAATGTGCTTTAAAGGTTGCCTATAAAAAGTGCTGTATGTCAACCAACTCATGCTACAAGCTTCACAATTAATGTTGTATGCAATTTTTACTATCATGCAAATAAGCTTAGGTAAAATGACTAACCTATAGAACACCTTAGAAAGAAAAACATATGCAATCTGTGTGAAAATCGATGTCTGCGATGTGTCTTCCTTTGGTTAACAATCCAATTCAAAAAGCTATTCCTGTATAAATATTCTGTATAAAAGTGTTTCTTTTTTATGAGTTTATTTCAATGAGAACACCAGTTATTTTGTTACGACTGACTGTTTTATAAGTGTTTCTCGGTTCCTTTCTGCAGAAATGTTCTAACTAGAAGTGGTTATTGATTGTTAATTACACAATTAAACTGTTTGTATTGTACCACAGAATTTCTTGGCATTAACTTGACCAGACTCTTTCGGCACCAGAGTCGTCCTCTGCAAACGAAAGACGAAACAATGTGAAATTGTTTTTAAAATCTACTGCTAAGAGATATCAGCTCCAGTTACTGACTCATACAGCTGCAGTCACTGAACACGTTATTTGTAATAACTGTAAATATCACATCTTATGAATCATTGATTGTTTATTATTGTAAATATATTTGAAGTTTGTGCAAGAGTTCACCGTACGAAATTGAAAATCAACGCTCTGTCGTGCCTCTCTTCCTCTCAAACCGACTGTACCTGAGCTCTTCTACTGCTGAGTGTATCTGAAGCACCTGTGAAACCTGAAATAAATAAATGTTAGGTGTGAACACCTGTAATAGCAAAAGCCCTCTGCAGGGAGTTAAGATATAAAAACAGCACAGGTGTCCTGACCTGGCTGTGAACCCCAGGTGAGGCCAGGTGTCTGCACCTTTAGGAAATTACCCTCACCTGTTAACACCCTGCGATATGTGCCAGCCAGTCTTGGCTGGCGTTCCCTTGATGTTCTGCTCTTTCTTTCTTTCTTTCTTTTTTTTTTTCATGAATAAAAAAGCCAGAGTGTAACGTTGTGTGTGTTAAGAGGAAAAGAAAATCACATAAAAATACGATCATAAAGAAGTGTCAGACGCTCTTGGGAGGGGGTGGCGGGGGCGGAGAGGATTCATTGTTTGGTTAGAAGTGGAGATCAGGAGGTGTGCATGTCAAGAGGTAAAAAAAAATTATTAGATAAAGTAGAAAGGATCCATTAAGCTTCATTATTTCCTGATTTTGACATTACAAGTGACTTTACTCACTGACAAACAGAGGTGACGGCACCGACAAACAACAGGAACTCCAGCTAATACTCCTCCTCATTATCACTGTTTTCATAAGGATCAGCCATATTTGCCTCAGCCTTAGAAAAGGTTTTTCCTCACAGATGGCTAATACTTTTCTACAACAGTGGTTGTGGCCACAAGAATATTTGTGAAATGATTTCTGGGGGAAAGGAGGATTTAAAAAAGAAAAAAGTTTTTATTTAATAATGAAGTAAAAGAGGTTGGGGACTGCAAAAAAACAACAACAAAAAAAACAGCGTCCACATACAGCTGTTGAAGAGTTTTCAGCAGACATGGCTTCATTTTAGTGGATCTCGAGCTGAAAAGGATCACAATCACTGCTAACCAGAAAGCTTCAGTTTTGTGCTAAACGCTGGAGTTTCGCCACGGGTGGGTATCATGGGTGATTGCTCAGAGGAGACTGGCAAGCGCAGAACAGTTTTTAAACTCCGTCTCCATTAGGCTGTTCGCTGGCTCTCCACGGCATCAAACACACTTCAAAGACTTTCCCCAGATGTCAAAATAGAAATCATAATTACGACAAGAATGGTGACTGATGAATCACTGACTCTGTTACCCAGGCCTTCTCATGCTGTTGCTTATTTTAAAAATTAGCAGGCTACACTAGACACGTTTCTCAGAAAGCATTCATAGATGATGCCACATCATGCTGCGGTACGCCACTTTTGGGGAAGAAAAAAAAAAAAGCCCAAGCAGATACAGTATCTTCTTGTGATATTTGTGGAAATTCTCAATGTCATAGCAAATAAACAGTTTCCACATAAAGGTTGCAGTTGACGCACGTGGCTTGCTGAGGGTTGGGTGGAGTTACTGAGGTTTAACTGCCAAATAAAGCTTCAGTTTTACCCACTGAGATTCACAGATATATATATATATATATATATATATATTGAAAATATTTAACCGTCAAGAGGAGGACCACAGAGTCAAGAGAATATCTGTTCATATAAATGTAATATAATCCAATAATAAGTCACATTAAGTGAAATAATTATTTAGGTCATTGCAATTTTAAAAAACGATTAACTAAATAAATAAAATAAAAATAATAAAAATAAAATAATTTTTCTATTCAAAATGTCACTTTAATAAAAGCACAAAAGTATTATAAGCAAAATTAACTCTAAAAATAAAACTCATAATTCAGAAAAAAGGGTGTTACACTGTTATATATTATAATGTTGTAGCTAGTTGCCGTGGAGCTAATTTAAAATTTTAATTGGAATTATTTTATACACTTTGGATTAGTTCAATCTATAACACATTATATTTTATAAACTCAACAAATGTTATGTTTGTAAAAATCTTCTGTAAAGTAACTTAAGCTGTCAAATAAATGTCGTAAAGTAACAATTTAAAACAAAACAGCACTGTTGAAATATCACTTATAATAGAGCTTATTGAGTTAGTTATTCCGATAATGTGTTTTTTTTTATTGCTAGGATGCACATCTGCAGGATGGACACATTTAAAGAACGTATACATGCTTCAGTGAACACAACCCCCCCCCCCCAGAGTATGCATGAAGATGTCAATCAACAGTGCACATTGACACTTCACAGAACAACTTAAAGTGAGAAACAGGAGCTCAGGGTTTTATGAATGCAGATTTCAAGTGAGCATCATATTTAGTTTTGTGTTTTTTTTTCAGCCTGTTTTGTACATCACTTAACAAACTCTGAAAAAGGTGGTCTGTAACTCGTAGCTCTGCCAGACTGTAGTGTCTCACCAGGAGAGGAACAGCTCACAACTTGGCTCAGTCCTTCACAGTTTTATCAGTTATATAACCCGTCACATGTAAGCATAAGCCAGCATTAGCACTCATCGGCCTTTTGTTTTGTTTTTGTTTCTGGCTGTGTATTTAGGGTTAACTATTTTGTTTTTATAAAAAAAAGAAACAATCAAAAAAATGAACAATACTAAAATATGAGTGAAAACCAAAATTATTCTGATTTTCAGGTGATTCTTTTGCTTTCTTCGTAATTTCCTCTTCACTTTGTTTTACCTCTAGAGGCCTTTTCCCTGATTTCAATGTTGCGAGGGCATCTTGTTTATTTTGATGATCAGTGTCCTCCTGCAGTGATAATCACAACCACTTTGGGAGGCACTGGGATATAAAAGATAAAATCTATGTAAAAATCAGTTGAAACCGACCTGGTCTTGTTAAAGAAGTTTTACTTTTCAGTGTTACAATGCAAAAGTGTAAAAGTCGTTACTTTAGCACCATTCGTTGTTGGTATCAAGAATGTCAAAGTTGTGACCTGCCGACCAAGAACGATTAAGCCGAAAGCAACACATAGACTGCATCAATTTTCACTGTCATTGTTTTCTTATTCTACAAACCAACCCTTGCACTGATGAGCCATTGAACGCAGTGCAGCACTGAGCCAAGTCCAGCTTTGGTAAGAGGTATGGTTGGTTGAAGTTCGCCCGTAATAGACGGTGAAAGACAGATGGTTCATCCAATCATCTGCCAAGTTTCCAGTGATGATGGTTCTGTGCAACAAACCACATGAAGCATACGTTAAGCAGAAAGATCTTCTCATTAAGCCTCATCCATTCACAATCATCTCATTCTCCTTTCTAATCAGCGATGGGTGTTTCCTCTTTCAGTTAATCAATCAGATTTAGCCACAATCGTCTTCAGCCAATCATGTTGCTGCCATCAAACTTTCAACTTTCAGCTGTCATTTCAGTGCGAAATCATTGCGATCCTCCTCCACCCCATTCACCTACAGTTCGTCATATCCAGTGCTCAGGTTGAGCTCATCAAGTCCACTCCTCATCACGTCCAGATCAGGGGTTTCCTACACTAATCACAGCTTCACCAACCCCTTCAAATACAATGACGTCTCAATGGGGTGCACATATCAATTAAATATATTTGTTCAGGTTAGTCAGGTTAAATAAGACTCTGACAGAAAGAGTAATGCAATGGTGGAAGTAAGTTTAGTCTTAACCGGGTGTGAAGCAGAAGATAATTTTTTATGGTTTCAAGATGCAACAAAGACAAGATACAAACAAAAACTAAATGCTGCTTGGCACAAATTCACATTATTGGAGAAAGTCGTAGCTGCTCACTCTCAAGCTAGCATCAAGCAAGCGAGCAACTGGCATTTGTTTGAAATCCCACTTCAGCCATTAGACGCTATATATTCCAAAACATTATTGTAAAGCACAAAAATGCATTATGACAGTAGAACCATTAAACATGGCGGTGCTAGGGCCATACCGATAATCCTATGCAGGGACCACAATTGGTTGCTATCTCTCTGTCAACACAAACGTCGACACACCAGCGAGAGCACACGTTGCGTTTAAAGGCCTGAAAGAGATTTATTGGGCAGCACCTTCGTTATGTTTCTGCTACGTTTAGCTCCAGATTAATAGGGACGTTACACTCAGGTTGCCGCAGCACGACGTCGGCAGGTCTGGCTTGTGCAGGGGAGTCCTCAGTGACTACCCATGAGCCCTTGGGATCGCGCAGTAAATCAAACAGGAAATGCAGCAGAAAGCCTAATAAAGTTATTCTAATGATAGCAATCTCCGCGGAATCACCCCGACTTAGATCGGAAACTTCTCCCTCTCTCTCTCCTCTCTCTCTCTCTCTCTCTCCTGTCGAGCTGCTTGGTAAAAGCCAAACATTTTCAAAAAATGGTTTCTCAACCTCCAAACGTGGAGAAGCGGAAACAGAAGGTTAGAGGTGTGGAAATTAATAACATTAATCACTGAGTTGCTTTCCACCCTCCTCTCTTGCTCTTTGCCTTCTGGTTTTGAGGAGACGAGATTAAACATGAACCAACTCAGGGGGGATTGAAACCGTCCTTCTGATCGCATTAATTCGGCAACATCACTCTCACATGAATATGTATGCTGATTTCTGGAAAAAGTGGCACATGCCCTTGTCTCATCTTGGTTATTAACACGATCTAATTTTCAGTACGATGCCAAGCAGTTTTAGTCAGGTGAGTCCCGTAACTCCAGCACAACTGCAGGCCTCACCTCGCCAAAAGTTTGCAGACATCACCATAGAGCAAAGCCTTTAGCTGGTTTCAAGGGGTCTCATCCCAGGTCCTGTATTTATGTTCTGGGGGCACCTCAGGCTGCCCTTTTATTCTGTCTGAGACATAACAGCTTTTGTTTAAAGTTCGGAGGCAGACACAACAACACAGCCATGGCTCCACCGCGCACAGACCTTCCACCTCTGTTTACAGTTCAAGCATCTCAAGCATAATGTTGTGAAATGGACAGATGGATCTACTGAGCTTCCAAAGAATTCTGTTATCTTCAAAGTTTGTGCCAAAGCCTCCAGCCCATTCACTCGGCTATGTGTTCAAACCCACAGAAAAATACATTTCCCTATCAATATTAGTCTTTTTTTAATGTATTTTCTTTGCTATGAATTTTTACAAAGCAAAGACGGTATTAAAGAGATGTAAGTTTGGAGATAGCGAAAAAGAGCCAGTCCAGAATCAGCTAAAATATTAATTGGGTTTTTAGCCTTTTCAGCTCATGGTAAGGAATTATACATGACTGACTGTGCAGCCTGCGGTGAGAGGGAGAGGAAAAAACTACAGTGAAAATCAACTCATCTCTATTTATTGAGTCTGCGGCCTGTTGTTCATATTCTAGGAATTTAGCTGAAGTGGCCTCTTGTTATTTGAAGTACTAATTGAACCCATTTTCCTTTTCCAAACCTGTCTTACCACTTTCATTTTAAAGCAATAACTCATCGATGAACAACACCACTCAGCAGACGCCACTTGTCACAATGGTTCCACTTATGCATTGACCAAAACAGACTCAACAGTGAAAGTTGCATCACAGATTTTCAGGCCGTTGGCGCGTCAAAGTGCCTCGCCACTTATCAGTCTGAATTGGATATAATATATTCAGTTTTAGGCTGTTTTTAAAACCATAGAGCTGAAAGCATCTCAGCAGATAAACTGGTGGATTTAAAGGTATGTGCGTTTTCACAAAATTCGGCAGTTTTTGACTTTTTCACAAACCTGTCCTCGGAGGTTTACAGAGGCCTTTCAAATAAAACTCCCAAACAAGGAGGAGAAGAATCCTATTCAGTCTTCGTCTTTGATATTCCTAAATGTCCTTAAACCATGTAGAACCTTTGCAATATTTGAACCTTATTGAACTTAATTCAGTGGATTTAAGTAAAGCATGCTCGCATCTGTGTCACTGTTTGTAGATGTGAGTTGTGATCTTCCAATCATGGGGATGCTGATCCAGGAGAAGTTGACACGTCCTGGTCGGCAATCTGCATGGGAGCTGAGGTGTGGATATTTCATTCAGGCACTTCTTTCCTCTGATCATAATTGCACAGCGACAGATGGGCAATGGTGGAGCACGCAAGTATACAGCATGCATAGAAATGTGCTCATAGCTCTGAACAGAAACAGCTTTAAAGCAGTCAGGTGTGGGGTTTTTTGACACCTTGCTCGCCTACGTAACACCTACTTCTTCACAGTTGGGATGGAGTTGCATAAAAATGGTCATAAGCTCCAGGAAAAGATGCAAGTTTGAGATATGAATAGTTGTAAATCTTTCCCGTTACAGGTGAATGACGGAAATTGTGGCCATTTTTGAATCAGAGAGCTTCTCTACCAAGATAATGGAGCAGTTTGCGAGGCCTCTTGCCACCTTTCCCTCCTCGACAAGTAAGCATCAAGAGAAAAAAGGGAGAACGGAGAAGAAGCAGTTAAATTGCCTTAACAGCTGTGCAGGGTATGAATAACTCGTTAGCTGTGTGCATTTTAAGTCATCAAATCCCGAACCCCCCCCTCACCTACCCCTCATTTGCAAAGGGGACAGGAGGGAGGTGCTAATTAAAGTGATAAAGAGAACAAATCTTATCAAATCTGGTGCTGGATTTTTTTAGAGGGTGGGGTGGAGGTGTTGGTGTATGTGGAGAAAAAAATCCAGGGTTACATCTGTATTCTCAAACAGTCGGGGAAGGTGCTATTTCATGTTTAATTAATTAAGCAGTCTCTTTAACTGTATCTTGACAAATGTGATGCCAATTAGATAGTGAGGAGAAATTGTTTATTGCTAATTAATGGTTGATTTCTGGGGGAAAGAAGTTAAATCCTCTGGTACCATACCTTTTTCCTAACTGTTACAATGCATAAATGAGCATCTTCCTTCCAACTCTGTATTACAACTCAACGTACTGTTGGGTGAATGGAGGGAAACAGGATGTAACAGAGGGAAGAAGCTCAAGGGTTTTATCTCTCTGATACAGATACAGTCAACCTTAACTCATGCAGCAAGCATTGGTTGATCTGGACACTGTCATTAACTGTCAGATTGAATCTTGGAGGAATGTGTGTAGAATTATGCACAAGACTGTCATGTGATCGATATATGTGGCCTAAAAACAGAATATTTCTCT
The DNA here is from genome assembly GCF_004916995.1 of Morone saxatilis. Lineage (NCBI taxonomy): Eukaryota > Metazoa > Chordata > Actinopteri > Moronidae > Morone > Morone saxatilis. Next base: position 22,735,560 of record NW_023339807.1, on the reverse strand, counting down.
CAGTATAGCTTTAATAAAGGGTTGGATTAAGCAAATACAAAACTCAGCTCCAGTGTGCCACTGAGCAGAGCCCCTTATGGCCAGTTGGGATATTGCAACAAGCAAAAACACACAAGACTGGTGACATATGAGTTGAGAATCAGCCGGATCAAATCACTACATGACTTTGTTTCAATGACATTAGTGACAAAAATACACACAGTGATGACAGGACCTAATGTTCAGATGTGGTCACAGTTCAGGTCATATGTGAGGCAGTAGAAAATCGATATGCTGGCTTCTCTTTCTGTCTCCACGTGTGTTTTCAGGCAGCCTGGCTGCAGCTGAGAGGTAAATGGTGAGATTGTACCACTGAAGCAAGGTAAAGTACTTGGTTCATGTATCATTGGTTCACTCATTTGCTCCAATTAATCTGGAAAAGCAGTGGGGGGGGACTACTTTTTTAGCTTTTTGTGGACTGGAAAAAAAAACACAAGTACCATGAGTGTGTTTATTCCAGCTCTCATTTTAAAGAGGGTAATCTAATAAACATATTCACACACAAAAAAACCAAACCAGAAAAAAACTCATTACTCATACGTCTGTTTTTTGTGTCTTGGTGTGTTTTTTTGGAGATATCGGCCATAAAGATGTCTGCCTTTTCTCGAATATGATGGAACCAAATGACACTCATCTTCTGCTCAAAGCGCCAAAAAAATACATTTGAAAAACTCAACAGAAACATCTCTTTCCAGAAATCATAACCTGGTTACTCAAGACACAGAGCTGTTTCATGGAAGAACTATTTCCTTAAAATGATTTTTAGGCGTCAGATGTTTATTTACAGAGTAAGTTGTTGAAGTTGTGACAGCTTTACTCTGATGAGTACAACAACTAGTGACTATACAAGCATACTTTGCGTCTCTTTTTGGGTTTTACACAACACCATAGTTTACATCAATAATTTATTTTACATGCAATTTGATGGTTTACTTCTCAGAATGAACAAGCAGATTGTTTTTAGTTCTACATTCATAGTGACTTTGATTTGACAGATTTTCTTTGGTATCGTCTAATTGAATCGCCTAATGACTGATGGCCTGCAGTTGTAAGATGGTGGGTGAGGTCAACCATATGAATACAGACTGCAACACAGCAACCTGAAGAAGGTCTGAAGCTGCAACCATTGTGTTAGGCCCACTTTGCAAATATGAAAATGTAGTAGAAGTGAAGCCTTTAGCTCACTTTTCTTCTACTTCTACTACATATTTATGTTTGAAGGCCAAGAAGCTTCCACTGTAACAGGCAAACCCAGCAGTGTGACAGAATCCATGTCTGACAGGCTTTGGTTTGAATTCTTTTTTTAAACTTACTGATTTCCTGTTGAATTTATAAGTATGAACCAGTTATGAACCAGTTTTGAACCACGACATGAAAGTTGTCTTCATGTTTTTGTATCAAATCATCAGTTTATTTAATCAACCTGGAGGATTTTAATCTTTCCATCTTTTCAGATTCTTCATCTAAAAAACAAAAACAAAAATCCATATCAGTTGTGTGTGACCTAATCAGGCCTGACCTCTGCGTGTACGCCAGTTTTCACAGCATTCAGATCCCACAACTGAAGTCATAAAAATGCCTTTTGTTCCTCAACACTTCCTCCCATTGAAACCACTTGTGAATTATCATTTTCTCAGGGTCTGCCGTCATCTTTCAATTACTGTATGCCAAAGTGAATTAGTTAAAATAGGAACATGACACACTGAGAGTTTCGTCGTCTCTTTTGCGTCCGCGACAGAGCAACTTTTCTATGTAGGGTTGGTAGGAACATTTTCTAATGTGTCATGTCGCTGGTTGAGAGAGTTCTGGTTGAACACAGTCTGTGACTACATTCATAATGAAAGTACAAGCTGAACAGCTGAACTCTCATGGTCAACAGGAATATCATTCAGATATAAAGTCCTATATGTGTTTAATTTATGGGCTTTGGGTGCTTAATTGTGTTGAGAGGGGCCTTCCAGCCTAAATCTATTCTGCATATAATCAGAAATTTACAACTTTTCCATCTCTGGCGCCGTCCAAAGAAGAAGCGTCTGAGCATGCTGGGGAATGGGGACGAGGAAAGTGTGCGTGAATTTTAATTGTGCTTGCAGAAACACAGCCGGCGACTGCGGTGACATACACCAGCGTTCCCTAAGGTATAAAAATTTAAAATCAACTGAGTAAAAAGGAAAGTTGCCTTAAATGGGGTGGAGGAGTGGAGGGGGGGTTGCAATGGCATATCCAAATGAAGAGGGAGAGACGAAGGGACTCAATTCCCCAAAGATGGTTTATTATTCCATGCTAAAATGAAGCGGGAGCAAGGAGTGGTAGTCAGCGATGCGTCAGAGTTGCTCTTTGAAGACATTAAAAAGCTGAACGCACAACAAAGACCAGATGTTCCAACATGCCTTATTTATGCACCCATCAGCCTGCTTCCCATGTCCACAAAACACCAGCATATTTCTACCTTTTAAACTCGCACACAGCACACCCTGAAAGAGAGAGCGCTGCTTTTCAGAGCTTTTCGCTGTGTCTGTCATCTGGAATTGTGGGACAATCAGCGAACATTCCCGGTTCGGCTGCAATCATCTCCAGTTGAAGTTTAACAAGATGGAAACTGATACAGAGTTCTCCTCTTTGTGATAGATGCTTTGCACAGTATCGGTGAGCTCACCAGAGTATGTACGGCATCTTCGAAAGGCTGCATTTTGCACAAAATTATGTTCTGACCCAAATACATGCACACTACATTCAAGTGCATGCATCCCTGCACATATGCACTGATATCATACATGCACAAGTGAGCACACGTTTAACATATAGCAAACATACAGCACACAATCTCCTCTGCAAGAGCTGCTGGGTAAAACCATCAACAGTATATCGCCTGGATTTTACTCTGAAACGCCACACACAGGAGGAAGAGATCCTTAAACAAAAATCTGTTCAGTTCAATTAAAAAACAGGGAGCTATCTGCTCCAGTGCGGGAGGGGGGATCGAGGAAACAAAGAGTGCTAAATTGATGGCACCACAATAAAAACTATTAGCTGGGGAGTCGACAGATGCTGATGTGCCGGTCTCCTTTCCAGGGATTATTATTTATTTACACTTCTCAATCACAGCCTCCCAGATGCCAGCCCGGACTCTGGCGTGGCACGCACACCCAGAGGGAGGGGAGGAATGGGGGGCGGAAGAGTGGGTGGGAGGAGGAGGAGGACGAGGAGGAGGAGGGAACTCTGGGTAATAGAGTAGCCTGGTGAGGAGATGGTGGTGTGTTCTTCCTTGTAAAAGGGTCACGGGGTGAGACGTTGCTTTGACGAAAATGTCTGAGAAGAGCTTTAGTCGCGTGCCAGCCACAAATCGACATCTAAAATACACCTGATGTGGGTGTTTTTTTGTTTTTGTTTTTTCTTCTCCTCCATCCTTCGGAAGGTTCCTAATCGCCAGTGTACTAATAGGCCTGCGCGCATCTGTCACTTAGAAGCAAATTGCTTCATTTAAAGAAAAAAAAATAAACTGCACACAGAATGTATCCAATCTTGCAAAAGATTGGTTATACAAAAGCAGGGGAATGTGGACTCTGAGGTCATTGTGACTTAATTTGATTTTATTCAGTATCTGAAGACAACACGTATTAAGCTGTCTAATGATTGAGCTCTGATAAGACGGCAGCCATTCACAGAAACACTGCTCGAAGACACTCAGCTTATATCCATTTCTTTTCTCTCTGCAGTTCATCCCCTCCTCTGTCTGCTCCTCCCTGCTCTCTTCCCCAAAGCAGCAGTTAAAGACGCTGATTTGGATTTGTCAAACTTGATGGAGGGTTTTTTTTCCCCTTCACAGACGCCTGTCCTTGCCTCGTCTCTGGCCTGGAGAGTGTCTGAGATGTGTGCCCAGCGCCTCTCAGTATGCACGTTGCCTCTCTCTTTCTCTCTCTCCCCCCTGAAAAACATCTTTATTCAGCTTCTTCGCTAATGTCTGCGGCACAGGCATCAACATGCTTTGTGCGAAATGAATTACTGCTAATTAAAAATCAACAGAAATGAGCATGCAACACTCTGTGCCCCATTAATATTTTAACCAGCAGCAGCAGTAATTAAAGCCGCACTAATTTTTTCCCTCTCTCGCTCAGCATCCACAAACCAGTCAATAAATTACATCAAAAAGTACAGGTGTGTTTCCCTGTCAGAGCTGTAATATCATGATAAATCGACATCATCCCTCATAGTTAACGGTCTCACCTCCCCTATTCGCCAGCGACTCACTACTTGCTGTTATCTTTGCCAGTGTAAATGGGAGGAGGGTGCCGAGGCCTCTTGTTTCACTAGAACACGCAGGTGTCTCAGTGTGTCTCATTTGCAGGTAGCAAATGGATGCTAAGAGCACCATTAATGGAGATGTGTTTTTTCACTTTTCGCTGGGTGTTTATAAAAGACTGTCTGAAAGAGAAATCTGATGTTTCATTCATGGCTTCGCCCTCGGGCAATAAGTGCTATCACCGAGCGCTGCTGCTAAGCCCTTGGATCTGAAATGTTAGGTATCGTTTTCTCAGATCACAGCGTTTTGATTTAGTGCAACAGCTCTCTGTGCAACTTAAGCACAACAACTCAGCCAGTTCACCCAATCAGTCATTCTGATGGGGGATTTAATATAGAAATGAAGCTAAGAGGATGAATGCAGGAGGTGAATCAAGGGTGGGAAGGCCAGAAACTATGGCTGGGAATGTTCTTCTCACTTTATTAGTTTTCATATCTGAATTTGTTGCTGGTTATCGGAGGGTTTGAGGAACTAAAGACATCCTCTATATTACATAACCTCAGGTCCAGCCAAGCGTCTGACTGACTCATTTTCTCACTCGTGTTCTTCTGGAGATATTCTACAAATTGTTTTTGGTCCATCCAGAAGCTGTTCTGGAGCTTTCTATTCAGATTCACTAGCTGCTTTTCTGGACCATAATTCATACATTTCCACAGGTTTAGTAACTACATCTATAAAGAAACTCTTGTTGGAAGCATTCGTACGTCTAAAAAACCTGCTTTAATTCACCGGTAATGAGTATCAAAGGCAGGACGCTGAGTTTTTCAGTACAAACAAGAGGCACATAAATTCATTTCACAACAAATTGTCCAAACTTTTTCTTCCCTATATTCAACAAAAACACAATAGAAATTAAAGATAATTTGGTATGCTTCAGGTTTTCGACAGCATGCAAAGCAAAGTCATTGAAAAAAAGAACTCATCACCCGAGGAGCTGCATAGCTATAGTAACAGAGGTGACACCAAAGAGCAACGTGTGTACAACAGAATTACACTGTTAACTTTCATGTTGACAATTAAAACGCACGGCTAAATAAGACATGCCAACACCAGTGTAAATATTAATTTCACTGGTGTTTATATTTCTGAGCCGTGGTTGATTAATAAGTAGAGTGATGCGCGCTCTGGGCTTTTAAAGTCAGCAGAGAGTAAATGGGTTGATTTTCTACGTGCCTAACTGGCTCTAAGCAGAAAATAATTCTCCTCTCGTCATGAGCGTTTGAGTGGTGCTCTACTATTTTTAAGCCGGTGTTGTGACCTCTGTCTGTTTCTCTGTTTCCACCAGATAATTTCAATTAATCGCCTTGACTTTAGGTTGTGAGTGGATGTGACTTTTCTGCTGTAACTGCTCGTCTGCTGATTAGGTTTTGACTAAATCTCTCTAATGGTAGAGCATGACTCCATCAGTCCATTTCAGTGTGTGTTTGTGCTTGTGTGTGTCCACGTGTTGAATGCATGTGTGCTTGCATATGTGCGTGTTTTAACAGTGCAGTATAAGTGCTCACATGTGTTTGTGCTCGTAATGGCAGAAAGTCAGTATCCAGTGCTTGCAAAATGTATCCGATTTTATTATTGTGAGTCTGCTGAACTTCACTTTTATGATGCACACACTTAATAAGCTGTTTCTGTGTGTAAACCTTGCTTTTTTGGGGGGATTTTGATATTTTCACATTGACTAATAAATTCGCTTGACTACTTTAACTTCAATAAAAGCAACAACACAACAATGTAAAAAAAAAACTAAAAATCCTACATGACTGAAAGTACAGAAGAATTGTCAGCAAAATGCATTTAAAGTTTAAAATGAACTCATTCTGCATATATAGGATTATTATATTATATATATTGGATTCATATTATTATTATTATTATTATTATTATTATTATTATTATTATTAATACTGATTTTATAATCTCATC
>NW_023339807.1:22721862-22729201 GCF_004916995.1 Morone saxatilis | reverse complement strand
ACTAAATGTACTTAGTTACTCTCCACTCCTGCTCTTCTGTGAGTTGAAGCACTCAGGCTCACATATTTTCCAGACATATCTGATAAATGATGCCTCAAGAATTGCCTCATGCTTCAAGACTTTATTGGAAATCAGAGGCAGTATCAGGTACACTGCTGAACAACAAACAACAAAAAAGCACACTTATTTCTGTAAAAATATCAAAACAAGTCTATTTACACTGAAACACAAGTTGAAATAACATTACTGTGCTGGGAATTTTTATTTTGGGACAAAGTTTAAAAGGACTCACAATGACCTGAGTATACAGGGATATATAGAGTATGTAGGGATATTTTATCTGATTTTAGATCAGTTGCTGCTCTCTGTTACAGAGGCTCTCCTTAAAAAACATGATTAAAAAAAACAAAAACAAAACATGATTATCAGTCCGATATGTTGGACCGACAATCGTGTTATTTTAGAGCCATTTGCTCCAGTGACCTGGTCCTCTCAAACACACAATGGAGGGTTTATGTGACAGAGTTCATGACCTCAAAAACAACAACAAAAGTCTATTGACAGGCTCACAATAAACATCCCAGGAGAGTTCAGCTGCTCATATAGAACATAAAGTGACTACTGATGTAAATTGTTGATAACCATAAACTGGTCTGAAAAGAGAGAGAGAGAGAGAGAACTGGTGCAGATTTAGCTTTCGTAGAAATCTACCTCTTTCATTGTTCAGTTGCAACTTAAAAACCTGCAGTGTGAAAAAAAAGGTTAAAAAAGTCTAATTTGACTTCAGAAGTTAAAAAAGAAAACAATTTCTGCAGCTGTAATGCAGGACAGATGTAGATTGCTTCTGTGCGCTGATGTTGAGTTGTGAAATTGTTTGTTGCTGCATAAAACCACACAGGGTCAGAGATGCAGTTATGATAATTGCTTAATTGTTCTATTTATAATCCGAATATGAATGACCTTGCGTCGTATCGGCAGCATCAGCGATGGATGTGCCCTCTTTGTTTCACATCTTTCAAAGCAGGAGGGATGACACACAAAACGAGATAAAGAATAAGACGTTTAGTTCACTCTCCGCGCACACACACACAAAAACACACATATGTACACTTTACCGTTTCCAAGACGATACTGAAGCCTCCATATCAGGGGTCTGTCTGTGTCTTTGGCCCCGCTGTTCTCGCTCCCCGCACAATGAAATTATACCATAGCAAGCATCGTCTCATGGAGGCAGATTCAAGGCCCATTTATTTGAGATTGCTTTTAGTGTAATTCAATAAAGGCTTTTTTACTCATTTATTTCCATGGTGAAATTCATGCTGAGGAAAACCAGGGCTGTATTTCCCTCATTAGCAGTAATAATAACCATAATAACAATAATGGCATTAAAAAGCAATCATTTGAAAGATCCTGCCGTCAATGTCAGTCTCAAACAGAAAATATAGATGGACGCTGGACATTATTTTTTTGTATTTATGGGAGACAATTTAGCAAAGGCTTTATTATCATAGCACACGTCGATGAATTACACGTACCCGACAAAGTACTCTGTGCCTATAAAAGCTGTGTCAAACACAAGAATTTTTTTATTTTTTTATTTTTTATGTTCAGCTAGATGATGAGTTTTGTCTTGTTAGGTTTTCAATTAGATTATAAGTTTGGTCCTAGATAAGAGAATAGAGAGAAACACTGGAATGAAATAAAAGACCAAAAAACGGGGAGGTGGTGTAAACATGAAAGGAAGGTAAGCAGGAGGGAGAAGAAAGAGGATTGAGACAGCAGAGCGGCGGGATCCACAACTCCACCGTCAGATCCATTTTCCACCACTGGAGGCCAACTGGCTATCAAGATGGCGCTGCCGTCGCTGAGGCTTACAGAAGAAAACTTGGTTCTCTTGCTGATCTGCGGAGCAAGCACAGCCTCCCCGAATGCCCTGCAAAAATAAATATTTGAATATTCTCCGGCACTCCTAAACCAGCTTAAATTGGATCATTTTATTTTGCCGCTTGCCCTTGCCAAAATGCCAAAAGAGTGTGGGTCTTGGCGAGCCTTTCGCACCCAGGCATGCCACCCTCCCCCCGGCCCTGCCCACCCTCTGCACTATCAGCTGACACAGAGTCTGCCCCCGGGCTGCCTCCTTTCTCCTCGGCCACACTCCTGCTGTGTGGAGCTGGCACACCAAGCCCACACAGACACCGGTCTAAACCGGCCATGCGTCCAGAGCGCTCCTACGTCATCAGCATCAGGTGACTCTGTCATCACGGCCATCAAAAAAAACAAAAAAAACCAGCAGATGAGGAGGATGTGCTGCGTCCTCATCTGGCCTATGCGGAGTTTCGGTGCCGGTTACTTTGTGGTTGGACAGATGTGACGAAGATTTCAGAGATGTTTACGGATATCTTCCAAAAGATATCTGCTTTATGAAGTCATTTATGTATTTGTAAAAACCTTTTTTTCTTAAAACAAGTTTTTTAAAAAGTGCCTGTGCAGTAAACATACTTCAACCTGTTTTCAATACAGATGAACTTGTTTAAAGAATTTGCAGAAATTAGTGTCTGTACTTTGAAAGAAGAGCAATAGGGCGTATCACTCCACTACAAGCAAGAATAATAACACTTGATTCAGAAAATTTTGCCAATAAGTTGATTTGCCTTGGAAACAGGTTAGTGTTTTTCCTTTCTTATTTTCAGAGAAGTCTTAAAGGGATCTGGTTTCTATACTTTTCTTCTTGTCATCAAATCCCACAAAAAGACCAAAACCAACAATGAATTGATTCTGCGAACAAGTATTGTCTGTTTCCAAAGCCTGATATATTTTATTCCTCTGTGTGATAGAGCTCCATTGTTGTCCAAAAACTATTGAAACACATTAGTAAGCCAAGCTATTGCACTGGTTCCTTCGCTACCATGAACACACACACACACAGGCAGTTTATTTTGAGTTGATCCCACATACGTATTGTATATAAATCAATATATATAGTATATAAATCATCCACTGAAAATAGTCCCTTACGAATGCAATATTTCTAATTAGTTTAGTAACATCTGCTCAAAACTTTGGCCTCCATTTATTTCTGTATAGTATGAAAAGCCATCACAGTGAACATCAAGTATGCATTTTGTTTTTCTTTCAGATTTCTAATAAGTTTAATTAGGAACTCCATGCAACAATAATGCAACATTTGCACAACCCAAGCAAGTTTCAATAGTCTGCTGATAAATTTCCATATTGCATGGAAACAAAATAGATGCAAATTTATCAAAACACATGGTTAGTTGTGATGAAACAATAGTAAATGCGCTTCTTGGTAAAAACCACCAGTATGATCCTTTTATGAGCTCAGTTATAAACAAAAAACTTCTTATAGTGTCTGTCAGGGCCCAGCTGTCCTTCAGGCAGATCTTTAACAATAAGCTACCAGCTCACTATCTGCCCTGAGCACGGAAAGTATTTGCTGCACTGCTGCAAGTGTAAATTAGGTATCCGAGCCTAAACAGTTTTACTGAAGCTCTCGTCTCAGTCGCTGCATTTCAGAGTGGATTACAGCTCGTGTCTCTGCACACAGCGAGAAGTGTGCAGACCGAGATGAGAAGAATGCTCAAAGTGAAACAACTGGCTGCTGAATGTGCTATTTTGCTCGCTCTAAAATTAAATTTGTGATTTAATACACTGCTGTGTTTTTTATTTATTTATTTATTTTTATTCTGAAGTTTGCCCACAACTTCTGGGAAATGTTTGGCCAGCACCTGCATGATTAATATTTAATGTAGCTGATTTGGAAGTAAGTATTTACATGGCCTTTAATTACTCGGGTCATTTCAAACTTACAGTTATTGCTGGTTTTTTCCCAGATATTCACTCTTTTTTGTGTACAACTCATCAAACTGCTTTCATCAGTTGTCTATAATTGCCTCATTAGAATTCTCCTAATTATAGTGATCAAGGAATCTTCCATACATATCAGAAAAAGGAAAAAAACATTTTTTTCCACTTTGGTTATGCAGTTTATTAGATTCATTTTGACAAAGTGATCACAGTGCTCTGAGGCTCATACAGAAGACATGGTATGTTACTGTAATGTATGTAGCCAATGGTGCTCATCTCTTTTGAAAGGCTGCATGTTGAACAACTCTAACCTTGTGAGCCATCTGGCTTCATCAGGCTCAAATTTCATTATTTTTTTGCAAAGTAATCCATCCTAAAAACTGGAAAAGAGCTTCCAAGATCCAGATGGCTGGTGAGGTTACAGCACTTTTGATTTGCCTTGGATCGCCGATAACAGTCTGTCTTAACAACCTCGAGAAAGTGGAGGTAGACTGACCATGAATGAGGGCCAAAGACTTTAAAGCCCAAGTGTGTGATATCAGTTCAGCACCTTAGTGTATCCCCTCCTGATCACATGTTAAATTAAATAAATCACATTTCGAGAAAACAAGACTCAATCATATTGACAGCTGAAAGTAATTTATGTAAATATGTTGATTCTTTCATTTTGCACAGGTTTTTGTGTTTGTAATCCTCGCACAAAAACGCCAAGAAGTGAATACACAATGTTAACCAGCAGGTTTGATGTGTTTTAACATTAGTGCTGGATTGGTGATTAAATGTTTGAAAGTTCAAACCAGTAATACAATTGCTGTTGCTGAGTTTGATTCTTTTTCCAGTGAGAACTGATTTGGCTATTTGCAGGTTCAAACATATCTAGACCGATTAAATTTTTTTTTTTTTGTGTAATTATAGAAATGTTGTTGAACCACAAATCATTTCACAAAGACACCTAAAAACTCAACCAATCTAGTCATAGTTTTAGCATACTTTTAGTATAATAAGTCAAACATTTCTGATCAGGACATTGATTTAATCATGTTGACCTTCCATGAAAAACACACAAATAACAACTTTCCCACCTTGACAGAAGGGAACAAAAACAGGCTTCATCATAATGTTCAAGGCATGGATCAATTTGTACATTTATGAATTGATTGTGGTTGATGTAGACTTTGGTGCTTTTAAGCAGGGGCGTGTCCAGACTTTTCTTTACCTGGGCTGGGGCACAGGCAAAGAAAAAGTATATGTCTCAGCTTTCCAGTCAGACCTAATTTATGCAATTCCTATGCTATTTAGGGACCCCAATATCCAGAAATATTCAAATACACTAGATGAAAATAACACGGCAGCCACTAAAGTGTACGTTTTTTGCCCAAAACTGCGAGGAATTAGCATAAAGTGTGCATGTCTGCAAAGGGGAAACCCACAGAACCCATTTTATTTAATATATCTTAAGGTCAGAGGTCAAATGATCAGTTTGAAATTGGCCATGTTTTTCCATTGCCAAAATTTAGCCTAACTTTGGAGCATTATTTAACTCCTTTCCCAGCATGATAGCGTGACATGGTTGGTTAGTTCATTTAGGTTCATATGATACCAGCATCTTCACTCTAGCTTTTAATTCCCATCCACTCTCCTGCCTAGAAAGGGCACGTTCCTGCATTGGCACTTATTTTTACCATTGGATGTAAATCATACAGAGTCTTAATGGGCTGTGTAATTATACCACATATCAAATGTTGGTGGTCCAAATACAACATTGATTATAACTTTAAGTGAGAGTGTGACATGACAAGATGTAAAACCATCTGTAGGACTTTTAACACCTTTTCCCTTCATGACATGTCCACATACATCTGCTTTCCTTCCTGTTTTCTAAAATACACACAGTGTCATGTCGCATGTGTGAGGACATCATGTCCTGATTGTAGCTGATATAAACCTCCAAACTACAAAATCTACAATCTGTTTTACAAAATGCATGTATGCTTACAATTTGTGATAATATCATGCACTGTAAAGAGCGATAGTGTGTTATGAAAAGCAATATTTTACAGTGTGTGATATGAATACTGGGTAATTTTGCTGTCATAAAACAGGGGGGAGTGGGAGGTAATGAATATTACACCGTCTGGTCTGTCCAGCCCCCCTCCTCTTTTATGTCTCTAACTCTCTCTCTCTCTCTCTCATGCAGCTGTAGCGTCCTCGGGGCTACTGGCTAACCAGATCAGGTGCTAAATTCACTAATTGAATAATTTCACTGGGCTCCACAATGGGCCCTTTGAAAAGCGCCTGCTCTTTGTGTCTGTCCTCGAGTGACTGAAAGTGGTACAGCCTTTTAAATGAAAGAGTAACGCAGGGCTGCTGCAGTGGAGTAAATGCACTGCGATGATGTGCTGGCTTTGTGTTGCAGTGTTGTTTAACAGGACCAGCCGCAAAGTATCTTGGCCCTCAGGTGTATTGGATATCAATGAGAATGGTTTCACAGCACAGTCTGTTGAAGCAGATTTGTTGAGATTGGATGTTGGCCTGTTGAAATCCCTGGATTGACTTAGAAAGTCAGCAACAACCTTAATTCTTTCTAAATCAACTGTACAGTGGATACTGTGGATAGTGCTTGAATGGTACATTTAACCCCTGATTAATCGAGAAAGTAGCAGAGGCTTTCTTTCACTCTCTCCCACCACATGTATTTAAAGGGACTATTTTCAGCTGTGGATAAATACACATTTAAAACTCTTGTGAGTAGCTACGGCAACAGGACAGTAAATGTGGGAGTTACTTGAAAATAAACTACAGTTTATAGTAATGAAGGAAAATGTCAGCCAGTGCTAAAGTGATGTTTTTAATAGTTTCAGTAAGATATATGAGGCTTTGGCTTTACAGTCAATACTTGTTAGGATAAATTCATTATAGATTTTTCATGGGATTTGCTAATAGTAAGAAAATCATAGAATATCACCACTCATCTTTTAAAGTTTGGATTGACCTCTTGACCTTGTTTTCTTATAGTTTTACCCCCTAACATACAATTTTCCTCTTTTATTTCTACTTTAGGAACTTTAATGGTGCATAATGTAAGAATGTAAGAGTTTAAAACATTAAAAAATTAACTAAAATGATCAACATATATGTATATATGTATTGTGTTGCAGAGATATCTACTGAAGTTAACATGCTAACCAGCTAGCTTTGGCCATTCTGTCTTGTAATACCTCTTTACCACCTTAGGAGGCGATTATTATTAGGAGTCTGATAGCTCAGGCATCCACCATGTAGTTTCAGCTGGGAGATGTGCAGCGAGTTCGCTGCTTTGTTAACCAGGAAAATACAACCATACACCTTCTGATTTTCTTTTTACAGAAATAAGCTTAATTTCCTTGTTAACTCATTGTGAAACACACTTCGTTTAAACTTGACAGAAATCAAATGAAGCTCAGCAAAACTGTGTTGGTTAGTCTTTCCACTGTTCCAACAATCACCAACTCTAGTTTTGTCAAAATAAATC
>NW_023339807.1:22718888-22721843 GCF_004916995.1 Morone saxatilis | reverse complement strand
GATGTGACACATATTCTGCCTCTCTGATTACTGACCTGCCTCTTGTTCCTCTCCCATGTGAAGCCTCTCCTGTTCCCGTCCCAGTAGTTATGAACTGATACTTGATATGCTGCTCCCTTTATTTTTGGAGAATGAACTGGAGATGGAGAGTAGTCTCAATTCTTACATATTGCACCTTTTAAGGTCGTTAAAATCATCTTTTCATCTTCCATGTTGTCTGAAAATAAATATTCTCGAACAGCGTATTCCAAGACTTCTTTAGAACTACAACTATATAATTATTATGATTATGATGATTAATATACAAGTGAAATATTAAAACCCAGGACTCTGTGTTTGGCTGCACAACTGATTGATTCTACATGTTTTGTACATAATATTACACTTTCCCTACAATGCACCCTAAAATTTTTGGCAAGGAAGGCCAGAAAGATTGCATTGTGAATGAAGTGTGATATTAGTGTGAAGTAGAATATATTATCCATAAACAACCTTGGGGTGAATTGAACCTATAATATATTTGTTATTTTTGTATACATATAAATTATTTGATTAATAGGGTTATAAAATAAGAATCACATTTTAGCAGTCTCCTAATTTTGCACACCAATGTTTTAATTGTTAGTTACAAAAACTTAATTTTTGCACTTTTATATGTTTCTAAAATAAACAACAAAAAATATGTTTAAAGGTTATTTTTTGTATAGCTTTATCAACCTATAACACGGTTTATAGTTAGTACAAATTAAAGTTTCTGTATTATCATAGAAAATAAAAAATGAAATAAATTCCTTTGGACAAGGGGAGGGTGTGAGTTCTTTTCTCGTGGGGATGGGGGAATGCTCTAGGACCGCCCCTGCCATACGGCCATCTTGCTTTTTCAGGACACCTTTACCTAACACATTTTCCAGCAATGCAGCACTAAATATTTTTCTTTCTTCTTTATTTCTGTTTTCTTACTTTAATACTATATAAATTTCAACCACTCACCCAAATTCAGCATTAGACACTACAACACAGTCCTACAATAACGTGGAGACACATGAATTTACCCCCTCCAGCCTCAAACTGTTTTCCTCAACCCTCTCAACCCAACATGCTAGGGGGCATTAGGGTTAGACAAACAGTTTGCGGTAAGGGAGAAGATTTTGATGACATCAAACTTAATTGAATTTTCTTTTTTGGGATTTGAGTCTGCATACACCCAGCTGCCCTCTGAACTCCACATCCTACCCTTCTGCCTCAATATTACAGTGCCAAACGACTTCAACTTTCACGCTTTTTGCTTTTCAACCTGATCATTTGAGGCCATCGAGCGGAGTTAAGTATTTTAGCTCGGATTGGATATAACTCTGCTAATGTGAAGAGGAAAAAGGAAAGCTTTATGTATTACTTACTAAGATTCACACCTACATGAGTGTGCTTACTGCTGTGGCTCTGACAGCCGCCCTCTCCCCTGGCAACACTGACGTTTAACAGTAACTGAAAGATCACAGAGCATTAAAGGCCAGCAGCAAACATTGTGACAGTAACTTCTGATGCACAGAACACAGTTTGTTCTGCTGTTAATATACTTTCTATACTGAATACTGGCCAAACTTTAGATTATGTTTATTCTGGTCTGTAGCATTCTTGAACAGTCTAGAAATCCGGGGGCCGACTTTTTGGTATGGATTCTAAATATTATCCAGGATTTCACATACAAATTTATAATCTAGCATATGGCTGTAAAACAACAACAATGTTTTGTGGTCATCTATCAACATCTGCTGGATGTTGGCACACTTTTGGAACATTAATGGTTTTTTTTATACATGAATGAAAACAGTTTTTGTTTTTCAAATATTGGCAGCAGATTTCTTTGTACTTTTTCATTCGTCTGGAATGATACGGAACTTGAGAGCTCTGCAGGTTGATGCCTCAGACTGTATGTGAATGAAAGTTTTTTTTTTTTTAATTCATTAAAATCATTTGCAGAATGTATCCTCAAGTTCAGCATCCTCACAAATGGACTCAAGAGTTAATCGGTGGAAGTCAGATTTCCCTAAACACTGTGCTTGTCCCAGCTGAATCCTCCACCTCGTACTTCGCCCGTCGTCCAAAGCTCTAAGCCCCTTCATAACTTTCTGCCTACTTTGAAGTTATCTTTGTGCCTCTTCGGGGGCCAAAAGCCTCGTGGTCATGGATCTCCTCATAAAATTCCATCTCAAAAATGGAACGGTCTTTGGCAACCTGCTGGCCTCTTCTCACCCAGAAATCTTTGTCCCCAATTCCCCGAGCTTAGGTTTGACGTCTGGAGTTCCCTTAGCTCTGCTCCAACCAGACCAGTGGAAATCAAATGTTTCTTCGCCTCTATTTTCTCAACTTGTGACCATATTTCCCTACTTTAGATTGACCTCTTTGATCCCCCCCCTTTGTGGTGGAACCAAGATTATAGGAGCGGGGCGATGGAGGGGGAGAGAGGATGCCAAGTGGCTGACTGACGAGCTGCCTTTCCTGGGCCGCTCAAGCCTGAAACCTCGCCATGCCATCCCCACTTCGGCCCGAGCCAGTCTATATGACTTATAGAGTTTGGGCCCCTCCATTGCCAATCCCACTTAGAGTGCAGTTTTCTGATAAACAAAAGCACATTCAAGCTTTAGCTTCTCATTTCACACTATGTGCTTTGGCTGGAGGCAATGCTTTCCTGGAGCCCCTGGCCTAGAGTCCAAAGAACGGCTCCAGTTGGCTTTCCTTTTTAAAAAAAAAGAGGGGAGGGGGGGAAAGACGCCACATGTGGAGGATTAGGCCCCATCTTTCATCCTCCACGCTCTCTGCTCGCCCTCTACTACCAGAGCCATCACTGCTCCCGGTGAGCCGGTGAACCAGCCCTGTGGACACATGCATGCACGCAAGCTATTATTTTTCTACCTCCAAACCTACAACACAAACTCACCTGACTCTCTCTCTCTCTCT
>NW_023339807.1:22673313-22718788 GCF_004916995.1 Morone saxatilis | reverse complement strand
GGGAGGAGTGGGTAAGGGGGGGGGGTACTATTGGCACAATTGGACTAATCCATCTAAAACATACATGCTAGTTTTTAAAGTGAACCAGTGGTTACTGTTCATTGTATTATTTATTATTTTTGAAGCCATTCAATATCAAACCTGAGCTGTGTGAACTCTTCGTCTTCAAATGTGAATTGAAATGAAATACATCATAACACAGTTTCCTCCAGCAATTATCAGGTCAGAGCAGCCTACTACCACGTACAGTGTGTAGCCACACTGACCTACATGTCTGAACAGCAATAAATGGGAGCCAAAGGCAGTGCCATTTTCAATGACACTGCACCCAGTGCAGGAATACAACGTCGTCGCTCTCCATCCGGCCATATTTGATTTCCAGCTGTTTTTCGCAGAAGCCTCTACGAGCCAGACAACCCCCCTAAGATATATTAAAGTGCGCTGTCTGCATTCAGAGATATAATCCAGAGACTATACCACTCCGCTCTCTATTCTCGACCACGTGATTGTCTAAATAATTAATGCAGCACGTCCCCCTAGAAACACGGCGTCGTCATTAATCGCAAGGACTCTATCAGACTTGAAAACTGAAGAGATCCCCCAAGAAAATAATATCCGATACCCGGCGCAACCGTAGCCCCGCACTTTAGCGACACATCCGAACCGATGGATGCTTGGGTAGGTAAATATTTCAGCATTTTTCATGTTGCCCGAGCTGGTAAATGACGATATCAAATGTCGTGATATTTGATAAATTGCTCCCTTTGATGTGTGCGCTCTGGGCAGAATTGGTTGGTCGCTCTGTGCATGTCTTCTGTTTTTTTTTTATTTTTTATTCTTAAATATATTAGAAATAGTAGATTTTTTTGTGCTTGCTGGTTTACGCATTTATCTTGAGAGGGACAGAGAGGATAAATGGTAAAAACTAAAGGGCAGTGACATGAATTTGTGGATGCTCGCTCTGAATAAATGCTCTTTCGGACACATACATCTGAGTGTGGCCCCTGCACAGGGCCCACTGATTCTTTATTCAGACTCCAATTCAGATTTATTTTACCAATTTAGTCTGAATATTTTTTTAAGACACAGTATTAAAATGATAAATTGTTGTATCTTGTTTGCTAAGTAGAAATGGACATGTCCTGATTTATACTCCAAGTTTCCAACATAAGACAAATAGCAGCTTATTTATCTTTGCTTTCTGCTGGAGAGGTCAGTCGATTTCTGTTGTTTTTTATTGTTAGTGGGGGGATGATTTGATTTTGATTTCTAAGAAGTCGTGGAAGTTTGGGCAGGCTGACAGTTCTGCCTCCTTGTAAATCATTCTCAGTAATTCCTGAAAGGGTGCGAGGCTGTTGGGGGGCCGGGCGAAAACTGTAAATCTTTCACTTTTATTACCCTCTGAACATATGCTGCGACTACCAGTCCTGCATCCCTTCTTCTTCTTCACAGCATAGATAAGCCACCGCTGAAGCAGCCGACGCTCTCTGCGGCTCCAAATCTTCCTCTTCCAATCCATTCTGGTCTTTTCCAATATATTTATTTATTGGTTATTAGACCGTGCCATTGCTTTTTCCCCCTGTGTGTTGATATTGAAAACAATGCAGGAGAAGACATTGCTCTCCCACTCTTTGTGTTCCAGCAGTGTGTGAGGACAGACACAACAAACTAAATATGATAATGTGGTTTATTTGAATACAATCCAGCCCCAGCTGGAAGAGAAAAAAAAGACCCACATGTCGTTTATTTCATAAATCATTTTGAAAATGCACATCCCACATCATTGCAGTTATTGGGCGACTAAACAGGACATCGATAGAAGGTATAATAGTATTGTTTAACAATATTATCCAAGAATACTTCACTGTGGTGCGTTGAAGGCCCATTAGACACGTTTTGTTGTGAAATTGCAAACAGTTACTTTTTTTTAGGAGAAAATCTACAAAATTATAGAAATGTCAAAGCTGCTGTAACATATAAAATGCACAGAAAACTGTTGAAATAACGCACGCAAACACACTGCACTATGGATGCTGCAACTACTGCCCCTGATAGAGCAACACATGCTGTGTAAATATTTATCATCAACGCCTTTAAAACAGCTTATAATGCTTGTGTTTAAATACTGAGGTGCAGACGAGATGCAATGCTCGCAAATTCAGTGGGAGATGAAAAGAAATAGGCAGTGGGGCATTTTCACACAGTTCAGATGAGGAAATAAACGCCACCCTTTATCAAAATGGATTGGTGAGGTAAGGCTCGGTTGAAGAAGAGAACAATCACGTGAACAAATATGCTTGTATCTTAAGGCAGCGCCTTTATTTGTCATCACAAAGCTTCCGAAACACCAAAAAATCTCCTAATGTTAGCTTCAAATCTGCACAGGCCTATCCGGTTCTGAATTCCTGTATATTTCAATGGGTGATTGATTGCCAGGGATTTTTTTTTCTGGAATAAGGATACCTTGTTCGCTTTTTATTGGTAGTTGAATGCGAGTCCTTCCATTCTTTCGGGAATACTGTCTCCATTGGTATATGGAAATGTCTGAAAAACAGCAAGATCAGGTTTAGGACAGCATTGTCTACAGACAAAGGGTGAAGGATTTATTCTACAGACTGCGTGGAAAGGAACTGAGACTGAGAGAGAGAGGGGGAAACTGGTTTATGATGAATTGATTCACAGGTAAGCAATTGCATGGCAGAAAGCAACCTTTAACCACGGGTTAATATAATGCAAGGAAATATATATGATTTATTCCACTCAAGGAGGCGATGCTTGTTAATGTCGCTCTCGCCGGCGACCGTGCGGATATGGAGTCCACAGACACTTCCTCAAGAGCAGATTCATAATTTTTTTTTTTTTTTTTGGGGGGGAAGAAAGCAAATATTATCGACAGATTGAGCCTGAGCTGCTCTGCGCTTTTCAGCTGATTTCACGTTTCGATGAAAACCGGCTCGGAAGAAGAAGTAGGAGAGGAACTTTTCTTTTTGACTCTTGGATCGTAAATCACATTAATTTGTTGTCTTATCGTCACAGTGGCGTTTGCGGTGATTTATGTGTTTCAACTATATGGCTTTGTTAAGCTGCAACGTTATATTATACACGAATTCATATTTGAAGTTTTAAAAGGATCACCGGGATGGATAGTGAACAAGGAATAAGGCAAATACTTTCATTTTATTACTATTTGGATACGTTTTTTTTTGTCTTACTTGTATTTGGTTAATTCTAACACGTGAATATTTATTTGGTGTTGGGAATAAAAATTAGGCCTGAGCCCCAAAGACAATAAAAGCTTTAATTCAACTATTACTACTGCACTATTTTCCATTTTGCTTACATTCTGCTCACACATTCTCGCCTGTTTTACAATGCATTAAGGTTTTAATTTACGAGCACTACATCTTTATAAGCAATATAGTCGTAGTTGTGCGACTTTGAGGAATGGCTTCTGGATTTCCACCGAAATCAACAAAAGGCAAAAACTGGTGCTGCTGCATTTTGCAAGCAGCTCCTATTTTCTCCAAGAAAAAAAAACAGACGTTGCATTTTACTCCAACAACGACTATTATTCCACTATTATTAACCGCAGTTATTTCTTGGTTGCAACAAAAACATTTGCAATAACAAAAACGCCTCTCAGGAGTGTTTTAACCTGAAATATGAAGAGAATTTGAAGGACTAACCAAGAGAAACGAGTCCTGGGATAATAACACTCGACACTGAGTCCGGCCCATTGTGTGAGCCAAACTTACCGTAACAACGCGTAGGCGAAAAACACTGTTGTTTGAAAAGAGGACCATGTCTGCTACTAGTAGCCCAGTGTGCTCAAAAGCACTTCAGGCGCAGATTATCGACCAGTTTAAACCAAATATTCCACATCCAAGGAATCCTAAAATCCCCACGATCACATTTTGAGGGAGCTCTCTGTCTTTCAGATACACGCAGGAGAGCAGACGTGGTTTCACACTCACAGTGAAAAGAAAACAATTCACTGAAATGTTCTGAGGGGTTTTAATTTCCACTTTTCTTGCCGTCGGTCGAGCATCTTCTCCTGTGTTCAGTCCCCGCTGAAAAAGCTGCTTTGAGTTTATTTGAGAACTTGTGTCTACTTGAAGCCAAACTGCTCGTTGTTCATTAAACTTTGACTTAACGCTGAATGACCCAAAGGTCACCTAAAAAAGCTTATGACTGCTAAATTATTTGGGCTGGCTCTTTGTGTAAAAGTGCACATGTAAGACTTTTTCTCTCTCGAGCTGTGCAAGCAGAGACTTTTTTTTTTTTTAAAGTGTCATATGTGGTCAGTGACAAGTTTTTTTTAATTTATATGTAGGCTATTTATATGGAGGATATGAGGGGGTAATTGCTAAGGAATCAATTGAATTCAAATAAATTTTTTAACCTGTGCTTTAATATTAAATTATTATAATTTTAATTATATTATTTTAAATGATGGAGAAGACTGGGCCTGATTTTTATATATTTTCCCTATAAAATATGTGTGTGCATCGAATTTCAGGCCCCATATTGGACTGTGATTTAAAAGGAACAAAAAAAAAAACTAATGTGTAAAAACATTCATTTTATTTTTCTACAGGTCGAGGTGGGAGCAGTGATGAATGCGTGAGGGATATAAAACGGATTTGCGCAGATTTCGGTGAGTAACATTTCTTTAATGAAGGGAGTGGACAGCAGAGCCAACTGCTAACAAGGTGAAAGGGTGATTTGTTATTAGGCTACATATTAACGCTCTCAGTGTTTCACAGGAGGCTTAAATCACGAAAACAGACGTGAGGGATGACTTCAACTTAGCCTGTACGTGTAATTATTTGCGCAGGCCGGAGTCCCACTCCTATATGTCCAGTTTTCAACAGCGCCGAACGGGTAAAGCCAAATGAACAAGAGCACAATTAATACTCCTTTTCCACAAGAAAAGCAAATAGAAAAATGCATTAATCATCTTCACATTCTTCTTAGACATTAATGAAAAACATACAAACTATAACACCAGGAAGAATTTCCCCCACGAGTTCCACATTTTTAAGCGGGTTACAAGATGCGCCATCGCCAGTATCCCCAGCCTCTTCCTAACCAGCAACATATCTCCAGTCTTTCACCCTCGCTGTTTGGCTGCAGACTTGCGCGCAGCCAGAATGGAGGCATCATTTATAAACCGAGCCTCTGTATGGGAGAAGTCGCCGAGTATGAAATTCTTTCCCTTGCCTTCCTCCTACGCTTAGTTTTACACTTCTGAGGGCTGCGAGTCTTGAGGAGTGTTTTGCTTTTCATTCCACTCTGAGGCCGTTTACAACCATAACATTTGCGGTCATAAATTTTGCCGCGGTCCACACTGACAGGTGCAATTGTTATGCACGGCGCAGACTGCACCTCCTCAAGCCACCAACATACAGTGCAGGGCCCTTTGATATTTCTGTTTCAACTTAGTAAAAATGCTGGATGCGTTTTCTCTCTTATATTCTTAAAAACAAATGTAGCTGCTTATATAAAAAATATCCACCAGATTATCTGAGGAATATTCTCTGAATTTATTTATTTTATTGTTTAGAATTAAAGGTACATTTTGCATGAATGGGTCTGAGGCAGAAAAACAACCAATCAGCCACAAATATATGGGTTGGGGCATGTGTAAAGGCTAATGAAATCATATTTAACTCCCACCCCCACCCAACAAAACTCTCTCTATCTCTCTCTCTCCCCCTCTCTCTCTCTCCATCTCTCTCTCCCTCTCTCTCTCTCTTCATCTCTGTCCCACCCTCACCCCCCCTCCGGGTCTTTTAACCGTGCACAGGGATTGCAAACATGAACACACAATCTCCCTCTTTCTGCCCGCTCTCTCTTTCAGAGCTCGAGTTGGATTTAAACTTTTAGTTTGGTGCGGGGGCGCACATATCCCTGGCTATTGTAGGAGGGAGTACTCCTGACTTTGACAAAAGCTGTACAGTTGTGATTCTGAATATTCTTACAGTAAAGTTCGTGGGGTAAGCTGAGACAGGGATACAGTTTTAATTCCATAAATTGTCCTCATTGTGTCTTTGCATATTTTCACAAACGCCTGTGCATCTGAAATCTGGCAACTATAGCATACAGCAGCACTGTACATATGGTGCTTCAATAGAGAACCTGTGCCACTGACTGCCAATTTATTCCATGTCAGACGTGTATATCTTGAATATACTTAACCTGTTAAGTGTGAGCGGTTCGCCAGATGGATAGAAGGATGAGAATAAGGTAAACATGATACTTAATGCTCTTTCTATTAGAAATGTCGGGACTCAGATCTGAAGGCGAATGGCACCCGTCAAGGCCCTTTGTCTCCAGCTAAGCAGAGATACCAGAGCGGTTATTAGTGATGCGCGTGAAACGCTAGCCGAGGCGCGTGATGACCCTGGGGGCCTTGCCTGTCTCAGGGAACAGATGTGCCACCCACTCGCAACAGTTGTACCCTACCCACAATGGCCTTGTGGGAGACGGTGGGCTAACTGCGGACTGAAGATGATACCTCACTTAACTAGCTCCCATGTTGGCTGCAGGGAGGGTGCGTCTCTCTGAGAGGAGAGAGAGGGAGAGGAAGGGAGAAACACGGAGGGTGTGAACAGCACACATATTTACAGGATCAATATTTACCCAAAATTCTTCTCGGGAGCCAACACCTGCTGCATCTTTGTACAAAGTCGAGAAGTTGCTGAAATGAAATCGGCTGATCTCTCTTGAAGATTTCATTAACTTCCCCCCCAATATGAACTTGGAAACTTGATCAAGTTATCATGGCATTAAAGTCTACAGCAGATTTTTCTCTCCGCTTCTTTTTTATCGTCAGACAGCTCATTAAAGCAAATACAGCTAATAATGAACATTTTAAAGGCTCATAGTACAGGCTAATTTTCTTTATTATTTCTTAATCCTTAATGAAGAGTTTCATTTACACCATGCTTATAGAGAAAACATGCATTTCAATGTGCTGAAAGTTAATTCATTTCCTTGTAATGCAATAGTTAGTTTTAATTGCTTTTTAATGTAGTCGGTTGACGATAATATTGCGGAAAACAAACTTTGTGTTGCATTCATTTCATTTCCATTTTGAATTCACAGGCATTATTTCAGAATTTTTAATGGCTCACTATGATATGCTTCATATTTGCAGGCTTCTCCTTGTAGTTTACGTTCTCTCTTAATGAGCAGAGCTATGAAAAACATGCTGCATTATGATAATTGTGTAGAATTCTGATATATTATACTTTAATAAAAGGATATTTTAACTCACAGCTTGCTGTCAGATCAAGGCAGAGATATGTGTTGTGAGGTTTGGCACTAACAGGAATGAACTGTGACACCTAAATCAACAACTCGCAGAAGGACTTTGCCCCCAAATTCATTTGTCAATAGATTGAGTCAATATGGGTTGATCTGTGTGCAGCTCCTCAGCCTTCTGTCTACCCGTCAACACACAGAGGACAGTGTCTGGCTAGACGTCTGGCCATTAACTGCATTATCTGTGCGTCTGTTGTGTAAACGCATCAAACATCGGGTACGTTTCTTTACTTTTTTTCTTCTGCCTGTCATGATGAAACCAACGTCCCACTTGTTTGAGTGAATGAAACCCAACACGACATAAATGGCGTCCAAATTCAGTCTTTATAAGTGAGGTCTCGACTGATTTAATTATACTAAGTGGTAGGAAGCCCACACGCAATATCAAATATTAAAGTGGTAATCTGTGAGAGTCTTGTTTTTATTTTCCCTCTGTCTCTGGTGTGGCACTCACTGCTGCACTTTAAAAACTTCACCTGTCAATCAAACATAGTGGGCGGGGCTCTAGTGTGATTTACCTTGTTAGAGTTTCCTGAAGGTGGGGCTTCATTTTTGTGGGTTCCAATGTGGTGTTTATGAAATCAAGTTCTTCTACTGTATGCACTGAACAAACCAAAAATGTATCACTTCTTATGCACCATAGAAAGTGAGTATACTGGTGAAAGAGCTACCGCACACATGGGTAAGAGAAACCCTTCACCACCTCAAGACTCGGGAGTTCAACGCCCAGTGAAAGAACCTTGTTCGTGTGTCACTGTGAACACAAACATGTTCTCAGGCAAGGAGCTGGTGAAAGTTTTTGTCTTGTCGCTAGAGAGGCCACAGTTATTTGGGGAATCCGATAAAACCTGAAAAATATTTGCTGAAATCTCAGGTTCTCTAAGTAATCCAACCCTCAACTTCTGCCTTCGTCTAGTACATGAGCACCTTTTGTACTTTAAACTATGTACAGAATTGATTTTATTTCTTATCTTTAGGGATTCTGTACTGGATGCCTTACGACTAATGCCAATGGCCGGTGCCAATGCAGGAAGTGGTGTGCCCTTCATGTGGCAAGAGTATGGAGGTCGGGTTGGTGGAGACTGCAATAGATTTTGTGTCCAATGTTTGCTTTTTTTATAAACTCTTATCACTTTCCCTAATCCTAACCTATAGTTTCAATGTAACAATCATGATATTTTCTAATCATAACTGTACAGTATTTTCTAAAGATGCTGTCATTATAATCTGTGATCTTGGTTTAGCAGATTTGTCCAATATTGACATTCTTGTCTGGTGATAGAGTTGTATTATTCATGGACTTCAGTATTGGAGTATATTCATGATACTGACTTTGTTTTTTGACCCATTTTACCCTCGTCCATCCAACGAGGGGTTATACCCATCTTTCTTTATGTTTTTCCTTTTCTTCTTGCAGAGTTTAGGGTTAGGATAGCTCAGCTTTACAAAGAAACTTGACTTAAAAGCTTTCATGAACTTGATGAAGACTGAGTCTTAGTAATTTGCCTTTGTTAGTCCTTAAAGCTGTGTTTGTGTTTTGTTCATCATTTTATCACCTGCAAGTTTTCAGAATGGTTTTGTCAATTAAGTAATCCTTTTGATTGACAGCGAATGAATTGGCACCTATTTTGGTAAACAATTTTTAATTTGTGAGTATTTGCTGCTTTTTATTATCAGAAATAACTGTAAACTTGAGTTTTAGAACGTTGGTCGGGTAAAACAAGTGATTTGAAGATGTCACCTCGTATTTTTTTAAATTGTGCTTTTTTAAAAACTATTTTCTGACCTTATATTAATATTTTAGGCATCAGTTATTCTGTAAATTACTCAGTAATGAAAATTATAGTTAGTTGCAGTCTTAGTCTTAGTTGTTCATTCATTTAGGGGTTTTGTTTTTGTATATTGTCTGGTTCAAGTTTTTTTCTTTGCTCATTTCCAGATACAGTGAATCAAATGTCCCAGTTATTTGCGTCTTACCTGCCTCATAATAAAAAGCATTGACGCTTAAAGCTCACAGGCAGGAAAAAGCTTACTGCAAAGACGATCTACTGAACATTTTGAACGACAAGCACCCACCAAAACACCGTTTACATTTCAGACAATAAATCATTAGTAACAACCATGGCATATCTTTCCCTCTCATCCTTTCCGCTCCCCCCCTACCCTCTTAATGCCAATCAGAGCAAGATGGGAAGATTCCCTCCAACTCTTGAGATCCAGCATGTGTTTCTCCCAGAGGGGAAAAATTAATTCCTCCTCCTCCTCGGCATCCTCCTCCTCCCTTTTCTCCGCCAAGGTGCAGCATGCTCCCTCTCTTTTTCTCTCCCCATCTGAAAGAATACAAGAGAATGAGAACCTCTCCTGAGGGGATCCAGCTTATATACTATTTCATCCGCATTTAAATCCTCTGATAAATGCGAATGTGAATGCCTTAGCGGGGAACTTGCAAAATAAAGAGAGATTATTTTCTGGAGATACTAATATTAGTCTTTTGGCATGGGGAAGAGTGAATACGACACCCGAGCGTGGGGAAGTCTATTGATGGTGATTTAATCTAGTGTAAGCATTGCTCGTTGTCAAAAGAGTGGAATAAAGGAGAGAGGAATATGGGTTGTTTTTTTATTTACATACCTGTGAGAATGACGATCCATTCAAATAGATGACTTATCAGGCCAGAACAGAACCTCGCTCTCCCCACAGGCAATGAAGAGGAAGAAAAATAAGTTAAGTCCTGTATTATTCTGACTGAGAGCTTTTGTTGGCAAGATTTGGTCTCCCTATATACTCTACAGTGCAACTTTTTAACTACAAGTAAACTATTGTTCCACCCTGTTGTAAGTTTTTAAGTTGTTGAGGAATTCCAGTCAAGTTTTTGCGTCTTCATCATCCAGGTTCTGAGCGGCACTTTCCCTTCCCACTTTGAGAAAAAGAAGAAAAACAAACGGATCCTTAAGACACCCATAATAATCTACGTTTTTATTATGTGTTCATTGTTCCCCAGGACTGTCATTTCGAGCAGCCTCTGTGCAAGGAGATGCGAAGGTTTCCGTCACAAATATTCCTTTCAGGATCTGTTAGGCCTTGCTTGTCATCTGGATGAAAAGGAATCGTGGGGATTTTTGTGCTTGCCCTTAATCTCCCTAACTGATGCTGGGAGTGCAAATCAAATCCAATTATAGGCAATGTGGGCCTTCAGCCTCTTTGAGGAAAGATATTGGAGACACTGATGGTTATCTAATGTTTTTTTTCTTCTCTCTCTTTGCTTTGAAACAACCAGCAGAGAGTGAGGTCATGGGAGTAGATCTGAGCACTCGCAAGACCCCACTTGAGATGTTTTTTTTCATTTTCCACATCGGGGCCATTTCCCTCGCTTTTATATCAAGATTATTAGGCCTCCAAAGATTTTTTCATGTGAAAAGATGACCAAATATGCTGAATAAATGGTTCAGGTGTGATTACATTCATTTTCTTCTTCACGAATAAATGACACTTTATGATTTCTAAATTGATAACTGCAGGTGAAAAAGCTGACTCCACTTTTTATGGCTCTCATGCATATTTAAGGCTATTGCATGCTTTTACTGAAATAGCAGTAAAGGCGTGCATTTATTAGTTGACTTTACAACTTCCTGTTGTTGTTCCAGGACAGGATGACTATTTATTTATTTATTAATGCAGGAGCCAAAAATTATAGACGAAGAATTCAGATAATTTACTATAGTAAATAGCAACAGAAATACTCCATTACAAGTAAAAGTTCTGGAATGAAAACTTAAATAAAAGAAAGGGAGCAACAAAATGTTCTTAAAGTATAAAAAGCTAACATGCAGTGTTATATTATTGTGTTGTTGAAGCATTATTGTTGATGTTTTACTATGCAAGAGAGTAAAAAGAGTAAAAAGTACAATATTTCCCTCACAAGCACCTCAAAAATTGTAAATTTACTCAATTATTTTCCACCAATGGGTCATTTATGATTGAATGATTGTTGGTTTGAGTCTATTTAATCGCTTTCAATCCAGATTCTCTACAATTCAGAGATTAGATTACCCATTCATCTGCCAGCCTTTCTGAGGGAGGGCCCATGAGCAAGGCATTTAAAAACCAACCAAGAGACTGTGTTGTCACCCTGGGCAGCAGGTGTGAGCATGTAAGCCCATGAGAGCGTAAAGAGAGTCACTGAATATTGGAAAACTTTCCCTGGAAGAATTAAAGGTCAAAAATACAAAATCTGACAAAATTAAGAAAAAATTTAGGGTGCAAAAGGACTGAAAGGGCCTGAAATACTGATTTTGGACAAACACAAACTCTTATCTGCCTTAATCCTAGCTTTGGAGAGCACGGTTAAGAATGTCCCTGTTAAAACTAATCTACGATTACAAAATATCTCGAACTCAATAAACTGAGATTATTCAAATCCCTTGTGGTGTAATCGCACCCAAGTGCCACCATGTAATCTCAACTGAACGTGTTTTGCATTTATCTGCCTCTTTCTCTCCCTCTCTCCCAGACAGCATGTAAATAAACCTTCCTGTGGTGTGGGACGGTGTAAACTTCAGAATTTGCTGCTTATTTTGTTCATTAAAATATTAATCACAGATTAAGCCCCTTAATACCCTATGGATTGCCATTTTAGAAAACAAATACAATAGTTCCCCCACTCTTTTCTTTGCAGAAACCTCCTGGCATCTCAGGAATCAGCCGCATGTTTCGGTGCTGAAAGAAAGACAGGAAAGGATAGAACTGTAATCCCTATCAATGCACTTTAGAAACCACCTTCTTGCTAAAATGTGTGACTAATGGGCACAAATCTGCGGCTTTAGAAGCTGTCAGCGAGGACTGCCTAGGCCGTTGTTCCACCATTCACCGCATAAACGTAATAAACCCGTCCCGTTTGTTTTTGCCATTGCTCGAGTCTTTTTGTCTCTGCTCGGAGCAAATGTACCTTGAGGTCTTGTGTAGGGTTTCTCTTTTCAAGCTGCAGCTCTTTTTTTTTTGCTTTCCTCCTCCCGCCCGGTCTGTGTGCTGCTTCGTGGTGCCGTAATGACATTAAAACACGAACACTTAAAGGGCTTTTGGTGAGAGCCGCATTGTCTGCTGTGAAGGCTTCCAAAAAGAGGCTTTTATTTTGTTGTGGGATTTAATGCCAGTGTGTGTTACCTGATAACATTAAGGCAGAGCAGGGAAGCAGGAATATTCCCTGACTGGCAAAGCTTCAAGAATATTGACCACCAACAGGATTGCAGCTGATGCTGGCCATGTATATTCATGTGCTCAGAACGCCCTGATTATAGCTATTACAGAATTATATCCGGGGAAGCGCAATTCATTAGCCCTGATTTCTCTTTATCTAGCGTCAAAGTGCAAGGCTAGCTTAGTGGAGCAGAGCTGGATGGGGATATTTTCACATCCAGATGCAAAGAAGAAGAGTCATCGTCAACTTCTGGGTTTCAGAGAGCGTATGATGTACAATACCAGGAAAGATGATGTCTCTGCAGAGGGAGCTTTAGTGTAAAAGTTATCAAAGGTGAGGCCTTGCACATCAATACATGAAAGACAGAAGAAAATAAATCCCCAAAAGTTCCTTCAGAGTATATTCAGAGTGATTTTTTTTTTCTTCTGGCAGGTGAGATTTTGTGGATCCAAATCAATTTATGTTGTTGTTTTTGCAATGGCAGTTAAATACACTTTGGGAAATGAGGTGAATGAAACCTATAAAATGAAGTTTGCTTCCAGCTGAATAGTTAATTCAGTGCATCCAGAAAAAAAACCTAGTCTTTTTTTTTTCTCCTCCCCTCGCTGCCGTATGTGAGGGAGAAATAATGACAGTGTTTCGGCGTTGTTTGATCATCCTTAGCAAATTTGAATGCCAAATTTGTTTTGCAGGTGTTGCTCATGGAATAATTGAGCTGCATAATGTGGATAAGGTGTTGCTACCATACTACACTTAATACGCATTTTAAGCACCAAAACAGCTCCAGCCGGTACGGAAGCCTGAAATCATTACAAGTTTAGTTTTTGAGGCAAAAATGGATTTTGCAATGGACACAGTTTTTCTTTATTAGACAAAACGTGTTTTTAATGTGCAAAGGTAGAATAAAATAGAATAATTACAATCAATCATGTTCAAAAATTAACTTTACACTGAAGACATAGCTAGTTCCCTCTCTACATGTAAATAGTTAGTTAGTTACATTATGTCATTTATTGTCTCTTGCATGGTCCATATGGACTTATAAAACCCCCAGAATACTGTTAGAGCGGTGAAACATTTGTCAGACAAAAACATCACTTCTTAAATTAAACATTACATTACAAAAAAAGAACATTGTCTTCCATTCCAAGCTCTACAAATAAAATCTGCCACAAAGTAAGACATTGCTTTGCTTAAACTCAGTAAATGAGGACACCATGCCTGTTTTCAGATACAACATCCACAACAGGAGGCCAGAACAATCAGCTTGAACATATTTGGAGTTCACTTCCTTATCTGTGACTGGCAGCGTACCTGAACCTATCAGAACTGGCCTTACGTGATAAACCCCACCCATCTGGTACACCAGGGAAATAAAACAAACACTGAGATAAAGAAAATCAGTCACTTTCTGACCCAGGTCTGGCTTACAGAGTGAATATAGTGGCTTTAATATAGACTGCTGAGAGACTTCACCGTGGGTTTATGGTGGAGATATGTGCTGTATGTACACACCAGAATCAGTCTGCTTGGTGTCTTGGGTCCATCACGCTCCTCCTCTTGTCTTCCCAGGCAGAAGCTCTATAAACACACTGAGCCACATGTAAATACACAAACACACACACACGCACGTGCACACAGACATACTCAAGACAATGGCTATTACCAGGCACACCTGGGTTCCCGCCTGCGCCATCCTCCTAATATCTTTTAAATCTTCACATAAGGTATGCCTTCCATAGGGCTTACAATACCATTTGCTCTAATAAATTCTTTTGGCAGCGCTGAGTGCAAGCTGCTTCTCCAAGGCCCCAGGAGAAGCATGGAGGGGAGCAGGAAGGGAGAGGCAGCCCAAAATATGAGGATAAATAGTGGGGAATCCTCCAGGACCCCAGCTCTGGTAATCAACATTCTTCCAACTGGAAACATTTTCCAATTCTTCATCTTCATTTACCTTCCTTACCTAGTAATTCTTAGCAGCGGGCTGCAATAATTTGCACTGACGCCTGAATCGAAAACGCAGGAAGGGTCCAAATTGAGGGTTTTTGGAGGGATGAAGAGAGTGGAGGAGAAGGAGAGAAAGGAGGGGAGTGATTGTGATAAGCAAATGAAATTAATGACGACGAGTGTTTGTCTAGTGAAGACAGGAAGGAGCACGGTGTCGGGTGCCATGTTAAACACTCCTCACATGGTAAAGTAGCTAATCCAGGCTCCCTCCATCTCAAGCCTCTGTGTGATTACAGCGAACAGTCTCCTCATCGTGAATGCCGCGGAGCAGAGCGGCGGCCCTAGTTACCTCTCCAACAAGAGGCTCATTAAGAGAGAGAGAGAGAGTCAAAAAGAGAGGGAGAGAGTGAGAAGGAGGGAGGGGAAAAAAAACGATTTTTAAGTGTTGACTAATAGAGGAGCTCCAAGGTATTTATTTCTTATTGTTTCCCTGCAAAGTCATTATGCCACACTGGAGGTTCTTCTTTCCGCTCCCCGGCAGAAAGCAAGAGAGCGAGGTACAGGGGATATGTATGTATGTGTGTGTGTGTGTGTGTGTGTGTGTGTGTGTTGGTGTTTTCTTTCCCTATTTCACCCTCCCTCACTCCTACTCTACTTTAAGGGGAGGAGGCGATGGCTTGAGGCAAGCCTGGATCTCCAACACTGAGATGCACTTCTATTGTGGCTCTTTGCTGCTGCAGCATATGAACTGTCACTTGTTATGTTAAATTATAGATCGCCTCCCCTAATTCTCGGCCTGATATTTCTGGCAGAGGGGAGGAACATGCGGACAGGCAGCATCTGTTAGAACCACCGATGAAGTCCAAAAACCCTTTTACTCTGCACCCATTTGTCACCTGCTATGACAACGGCTGGTTCACCTGATCTCCTGCAGCCTGCAGAGCGAACTGCAAAGGTGAAATTAACTTTATCAAACAAAAAGATAAATTCCTGAAAGGGGAAATTGATTTATCTTCATTAAAACAATAAAAAAGCAGATTCTTTGACAGACAACTTTGTCATTTGATAATTTCCTCAACTTGATACCAGCTGCCTGTTTGAGCTTCAGCTTCCCTGCTGAAAATATTTCAAGGTTAAATGGTTTAATAGTAATTATAGTAAAGCAACATTGTAATATTACACCGCCTAAATACAGTTTTATCAGTTTTCAATTGTCTTAACAATAGTTTAATTGTTAGCTCTGCCGCCCACACAATGGTTGGGCAAAGACAAAACCCACTAATGGCTCAGCAAAGAAGAAGATGAATAAAATTAAAAGACACCTGCACACCTCTTCTCTTCTATTTGAATAGATTTCTTTGTTAATTTTGGAAGCGAGTTCAGTCATTACAAAGAACACATACTGTCCCCTAAGCTGCAGTTTAAAGCATTTAAGCATTTATCAGCACAATAGCCTATTCAATTACACTGATAACAAATGCAAAGTAGTGCATCTGTTGATCCCAACTTTTAGAATATCTTATTTCTTGCTTCAAAAATTAAAACTTGACATTATGAAATTAATGCTGAAACTTAAGCTGAATTAATTTCCTTCAGTATAAGCCTGAGTCTGGCGTCATTAATCAGTCTGTAAATAGTCTGTGTGCCGTTAATTGTTGAGAGGCATCCACGTCTGAAATAATCACTTTGACTTTTTAGAGCATCAAAGGTCAAAGGTGTTTCTGAGAATAAACACTCTGAGGAGTTCAGAAAAGATTCAGAGAAGAGTCAGAGAAAATAGCATACTTGCAAGCCACATAATCACCTAAATTCTGTAGATTTTGAACAAAAACATACAAGTTTGTCAAAATGTCAGCTGCCTCCTCACCCACAGACTTGAGTCAAAGCGCTTTAAATAGTTTAATTTGCTGTATGTACCTGATGGGTGGAGTTAACCAAGACGGGATGAAACTTTAATGATCTCTGCTGTGTTGCAGCAGAGAAACAAGAATGCAGGAGGGGAAATATGAAGAATATGAACATAAAACAGGAGTCAGACAAACACATACAGCCGACAAATTCAAGGCATGTTAAGTAGAATGGATGAGTGGGAAGACTGGGTGACAGCATGAATAACTTACATGCATGGATTGACTTACACTTGCTGTTACAGATGGTACAATATTTATTGCTCACTAAAATATACATTACTAAATATAAAGAGTTGCATTACATTTTAATGCACAATTAAGAACAAAACAATCTATAAATCTAACTTTAAAAACATTGATATTTGCTTATAATTTTGACACAAACCAGTAGACCAGATCTATTTAAAAAACTGTTTTTATGAAGAAATTAATGTATTTAATTCTGCACCATGTTTGTTTGTAGTCTCAACTGTCTTTTTTAATACATCACATATTTTCTGCTGTTCTATAGAGCTGAAAATAGTTTGCACGCACCTTCTGACCAGGTCAGGTGTGTATGAATCACTGAGTTTCAGGTGCCATTAGTTTTCTAAGGGCTTCATGTTCGCCTCCCTCCTCTCTGCAAGAGAATCTCTGCATCCTCTGGTTTGTTATACGACACCTCCTGGTAGAGACCGAGGCTGCAGCTCCGAGGCATCACGCTCGCACTGTATGGTCTGTGTGTGGCTTACTGTATGTGTGTGTGTGTGTGTGTGTGTGTAGCGTGTGTAGCGTGTGTATTTGTGCATGTGTGTACATATGTTGGCAGTGTCTGTTTGTATCTTTAAGAG
This sequence comes from Morone saxatilis, assembly GCF_004916995.1. Lineage (NCBI taxonomy): Eukaryota > Metazoa > Chordata > Actinopteri > Moronidae > Morone > Morone saxatilis. The sequence continues at coordinate 22,701,578 of NW_023339807.1, read as the reverse complement.
GGGGAGAACAAGTCGGTGTGTGTTTGAGGAAGCATGTGCGTGTGTGAGAGTGTGTGTGCATACATACATACCCCCACTTAGAAAAGCCAACCACCCTCAGTGTCTCCAATGGCTTAGGGCCCTTTTCTCTCTCCCATGGGGGCCCTTGATTGAAGCCAGAATTCCTCCACGTGTGTGTGTCTGTGTGAATGTGTGTGTTTGTGTGCAAGAGTGTCGGCCTCGCTGGGATTGCATTAGACAAAAGAGATGCACTTGCCAGCAGCTGTGGTGAAGACAGCAACATCCCCACCCCACCTAAAGCACCCCATTGGTTCCTCCTTCCACTCCCAGTCTCCCTCGGTCCAGTTAGGCAACCGGAGCGGCGATGGCGCCTGCTCAGGAGAAGAAAAGGCCCCTCGGGAGGCTGGAAAGTGAATAAAGGAACGCGCAGAAAGAGAGAATAAGCATTTTTCATGCTTTTTTGTGTTTAATGCCATTTCCAAAAATAATGTGGGCCTCAGAAAACAGAAGGTAAAGATTTATAAGAAAACACACGTATACACATACATGTCCGCACGCACACACGCAACACATACACAAAATGCCAGTTTGGGGAGGGTTGTTGTGAATACCTGATTCTTCCCCCTCTTTTTTTTCTCCTCATCTCCCTTTAAAAATCTGCAAATCCATTTGCTAAACAGCTGCACCTCTGTAGTGCACAGATAACAACCTGGGCCAGACTGGCTTTGCAGCAGCGAGTGGAGGCAGATAGGCCCAAATCTCTGGCCCTTTTTTCAAAAATGCTAATGACGAAGGAACCACTTCCCTGGCCAAAAAAAGAAGAAAAAAAGAAGAGAGATGGAGAGAGAGGGAGAGAGGGAGAGAGAAGGCTCTTGTAGATCTGTCAATTGCTATTTTGACAGATATTTGCTTGTAAGTACACACAACACTTGTTCCCTGTGTCTTATCTGGTGCTGTGCAGAACACTGACCTACATTACATCAAGCACAATATGATGCACAAACATGCTCTGTTCAATAGCCTGCTTTTTTCTGTTGTTGTTGTTTGTTTTATTTTTTCTCACTCCCCCTCTTCTCTCTTTTTCACCTTAAAAACAGATGGATTCAAATGAAATGGCTGCAAATCCTATGAACAGAAGGTATTCTTCTCTCAAATAAAACCTTGTGGCTTAAAGGGAGAATCTTCCGACCATCTCCGGATGTTTGATTGCTCCTCAAAGGCCCGAGCAACTGCACTCAGTGGAGGAGAGTAAATATTGGAAATATTGCCACAGCTGCTCATTCACTCCGTCTCCATCTCTCCCTCTCTGCCTCCCAACACATTGTTTTTGACATACACTCTCCAACACATGAAAACAATGGCACGGAATGCATATTAGATAGATAATTATAATGTGATCCACATTAGAGGTGGTTTACTACTTGCAGAGAGGTCAGAGGTCAGTCGTAGAGCAGCAGCCCTGGGGCTAGAAGAACTTGAGTGTCTTACACAGACACACTTCAGTAAAATGGATGATTTCCAACATGGAGTTCTAAATTGAGGTGCATTAGTTGACAGATTGGCTCTCTAATCACCAGGGGCTGCATTACAGAAAGTTCCTTACTGTGAAATCCTCTCTTTATTTGTTTGGTAACCATGGAAATGTGTGTTATTACCTGATTTAGAACTTTAGAATTAGTATTAGACAACAATTTAAATGAGAAATGGAGATGTTTTGGGTTATGACCTAAATATGGAAATAAGGTCCTTGTGTTGAAACTTTATAGGGTTAAAAAATTAACCTTCAAGCTCAAGAATTTGGACATTCAGAGAAAAACTTGAGATTGAGCCTGAAAGTCCATTCTTGACGTTCCATTTAGTAGCTGTTTTTTTATTTTATTTCAATTAATTAAATTAAATTAAATGGAGAAAATGGGGTCCTGAGACACAGAACATTTACAGCCATTTAAACAAAAATAAATCGTTAATTCAGTAGCTGTTCTGGAGCTTTCCATTGAATCACTTGACCTTCTTCAGCAGATAAAGTTTGCCCACTTGTCATGGAATTGATTCAAATTCACATGTTTTTCTAAGCACTTTAAAGACCTCCTGCTCATCAATCATCAACTAATCAAAAGGATAAAAACCTGAGAATTTATATGACTTCATTCCATACAATCGCAGCATTGTTGTGCAATGTTTGGATAAAAAGGTCCCTGTATTGTTTGGATCTTACGAGAGTGTTGTGGCTTCATTGGATTGGCTTTAGGTTGATTGCCTTGATTCATAACATCTGTCTTAGTTGGTATAAATGCCATGAGGGTGACTTCTGTTCTTCTGTTTGCTGGGACGTGAATCTTTATAAGTTTAAATAAGTGAATCAGAGTTATAAGTTTTCCTTCGTGCATTGTGTATTCTGACAGCATGGACATGAGAACAAATGTGTATGCTACAAGCACAAAGGTGATGTGATACACATTTCCAGCAGAATGGATTACTACACCAGCCAAAAACCTTGGCCGGTCTGACAGCTAACAGTATTTTTCTGACTGATCTAGGCAGGCCCGGAAACCCAAAGTTGCATGTGAACATTTCCCCAAACCTGACCTGAATTAGTTTATCCTGTTGGGCCCCTCATGCTTGTGTTTAGTTGCAGACTCTACCCAGTCTCCTGTTATAAGAGCAGAGAGGTGTATGCATGATTTAGCGTGTCTAAAGTAAAATCAGCTGACATTTTTGGCAGCTTTAAGTGCATTACTGCCACTTTCTGTAGGCGGGTGTTAGCTAGCCTGCTGGTTAGTTTTTAAGTATGAGTTTATATCAGATGTTAAACTTAAAAGGTATTTACTAAAAGTGTGTCTGGTCCTACCCAGATTTGCATCAAGTGCGAGAAAATTCAAACAAATGTTTAAAAGATGATAACTAAATATCTTATGAAGCCAATGGAGATGCATATGTGGCATAATTGTCTATAAAGATGAAATAACAAAACTGTATATACAAAACTAAACTGGATTGTATTTGAGAGACACATGAAAAGATGATTGTAAAAACAAGATGCATTTTTAGAGAAATTAGAAAAGTTTACTTTTAAAAAACACTCACTGACGATCACAGAAGGGAACTCACAACAAAAAATAAATGAAAAATACTCTTGCTGTACTCAAAATGAACATAAAATAAGCTAAGATAAGATAAAATGCTCCTCTATTAAGACATGGAATGTAGGATGCAGAATATATTGCATTTCAACTGGCTCACAGTTTTTCATTCCCACATATACTTATAAATGTGACTATTGTCCCTCATGAGTCACCATATTTGATCCATAGAAACCTCTGACCAGGCAAACTTTAAATCCAGTAGATTCTGTTTGAGAGAAATGAAGCATTTGACGATTAGAAAACAAGAATGTTGACCAAGTAAAGCGACTGAGCTAAAACCACTAATTTACTATTTATAAGTTGCACTTATGAGTTGATCAGACTCGCTTGGCAGATAAATAACAATGTGACCACACTATCATCCATAATCAGCTATTATTTCCCATCAGTTGAAGTTCTAGTCTTCAAAGAGATAATTGCAGGTTCTCTTTTCACTGTAATTGTCAGTTCACTTAATTGTGTTTTGATATATTGGAGAATGTATAGCTTATTCCCACCCCCCAATCCATCTTGCATACATTAGATTGTTTGTCTGAAGGATGCTTTAGAGTCGACGCCCTTTGGGATTTGACCCCACTTTATGTTGACTGGCAGGTGTATTTGGAGGGAGCAGGAGTGGGAGGTTCGCCCCTGCAAGGCCCCAAGAAAGGTGTGTGCGCTTGTGTTTGTGTCTATATGTGTTTGTGCATGCAAGTTTGCTAACTGCGCTATAGAAAGTGTGTGTATAAGCTTATAGGTGAAAACGGGAATTCATTAAAGCATTTTTAACTTCAGTTAAGAGAAGAGTTTTTGTAGTATGTATTACAATTCTGTAAAAGAGGTGTAAGGTGGATAAATTGACTGGTGATCATGCTGCTCTTCTGTATTCACCGTATTCAAATAAAGTTTCTGTGTTGAGTCAAGATACTTTGCATGACAAGTGCTGACAAGAGTAAAATTCTGACTATATGTTATTTTATTTTTTTACTTTAATTTAATGAACATCATTGGCAATGTCTCTGTTATCAACTCTCAAAAACAATAATTTACAGAATCAAGTTTACTGTAACAGCCACCTGGACTGGATGTAGCACCCTTTTCACCCAAACCCTCTGCACTGTATGTAAAAAATGTGTTGTATGATTGTACAGTAATACATTCTATTCTGTTGTATATGTACATATGAATCAGCCTTATCACATAGTCCACAAAAGAACATGAAAAAGTGCGATGCTGGTCTCATTCAGTACAATAGGTCTTAATGCTGCATTTGAGAGAGGCCGACGCTGCGTGCAGCCCAGAGAAAGCAGGCAAGACAGAGTAAACAGTTTGTTCCTGTGAACAGCTCGATGCCAATCAGCGATTAATGAGGCGATGCTGGAACCACCGGCTGAGAGAAGTTAAACTGAGCTGAATTAAGGAGCAATATCATCCCTCATGCAGGTGCTCGCCGAACGAATAACTGCTTTAATTACTGTTATTCAATCATTCGCTTTTTTTCCCGCCGCATCCAAATAACCACTCTGGTATTATCCCTTTTTCTTGTCAATTTAGAAATGCCTTTCACAGACGTCCTACCTACATGTTTTGCTCATGGCGCTAAAGCATATGTGACCCCTCAGAGAGAGGAAAAAAAAGAAAAGAAAAAGAAGCAGCTCGTAGTCTTGAAGTGCGTATTGTGAAAGAAAGAAAAGCACAATAGCAAGGTGCAGTTTGCAGAGTCCCTCTGTTTGAATGGGTCCTTATCTTGGTTTACATACTCAGGGTGGAGAGGTTTGTGGGTGCCTTTGATGGGAAACATCTGTGTGTGATATGGGGGCTCGTCAGGGATGGGGGAGGAAAAAGTGGGCGTCTTTGCACCTGCTTCGGTACACTGCTCCACAATGCTTATTATTTCTGCTGGAGGTGCCTCACATTGTTTGTGCCGCCACATACTGTCAACATGAACGATACTGTACACTGACAGTACAACGCTTGTCAACTTTAATGATATGTAGTATGTCGGTGTCAAAGTCAGGTCTCTTTGATCAGATTGATCAAGTTTGTGGGGTTTTAGCACATGATGAATTTTTGGTCAACCAGCCATAGTGGATCAACCAGCCACTAACTTTTAGAATGAATAAATATGAAATAAAATATATCTTTCACTATCTCACTGACAGTTTGCTAATTCATAAGTCAGTATGGATACATTTTACTGAAGCTGCTTATTGTCCATACTTTTACTGAAATACTGTAACTTTTCATCTTTTTGTTTCCAAAACCACCACCTTTTCCCACGAGTTTCAGTCTTGTGAGGGATAAAAGGCATTTAAAAACACTATTAGACCATGACTGAATACTACAGCTCTCCACAAACTCCCACAATGAGGACACAAAAGTAACCCCCAAATCTGTTTAATAGTATGAAAAATACATTAACCCACAGAAAGAAATCAATACATGAGATGAGATGTATATGAGCAAGGAAAATGTAACAACATTTATTTCATTTAGGATCAGAAAACATACATGAATGTGATGCAAATACACACAAATGCATGTAGTACAGAGGACAACGGAAACTGTTTTCAGGAGACACTAAAAAACCCTAACTAACCCCACTAGAAAAACATAGATTTTAGCTAATTTTCCAACATCATTTATGGAGAGCCAAGTTCAATAACTTCATAAGTCACAAACAGCAATCATGTCCCAGCCACGTTCATCACTTTTTAGTGTCTCTTGAAAACAGTTTCTGTTGTCGCCTGCGCTACTTGCAGTGTGTTTCTCTATACGTTGTTTTGTCACTTTGCAGACTTTTTTCTAAATGATGAAAAATGTCAAATTGAGGAAGATGTTTTCTTCATCTGCTTAAGTTTTGTCTATTTACATGTTTTCCTTAAGTTGCAGTGCACTGAGCTCACAAGGCCACCGCACTATTGTTTCTGTAATTACTCACAGCCTAAAGCACTCATTTATAAGTGTGATTTAACTTTTCTTTAACTGTCAGATCTAGGTTTGAGGTGTCCTAATATACAGTGCAACTTTAATAGGCTTCTGTCAGCCAACCAGAAGCAAGGATTATGGATGGCAATTGTATAAATTGAAATCTAAAGTAGTTACCGCTTAGCATTATAAAAACGGTGAATAAACTCAATTTCTCTGTATTGTTAAATTGACCTTTTTTTTTTTACATGAAGACAGAAATAATGCAGACTGTACTCTCTGGGGAGAGCAGGGGAGGGCCGAGGCAGCCGGCACACAATAGCGCTGAAGGATTTGAGTGGATTGACACAAAACAAACGAGGTGATTTCCCTCAGAGTCAGAGGAGGGATCTATCTCTGTAGAGCTGCACGCTGACAAGTGCCGGTCCCCAGGGATGACAAATAGAGACGTTACCGCTCTGCAGGGAAACAGGCGGCTTCCCTCCTTTCATGTTACTAAACATTAGGCACAGTGAGCAAAGGAAGGAGGAATCTGAAGATACTGAAAGCCTTGTTTTATGTCTGTGTTTTGAACATTGCCTTGAAATTAAATTAATAATATAACTTGAGCATCACTTACGAGATAGCAAAGTCATGTTTTGTTGAAGGCATATTCTACATTTGTTGGGTGGAAAAAGTGATTAAGAATTGTGTATTATACTACCAATATGTACTTTCTGAATTTTTGGGGGCCACATTCTTGGTTGTACATCCCTGGGCTGCAGAAAGTAAAAAACATCACCCAGAAAAACCTTCTATGCACCCGCAAATTGTACCTTTATTTCTGTGAAAATGTCCAAGATTATTACTTTATTAAGGCTGCCATTTGGTGTGATGTTTTTTTTCAAACTGCAGCAAGAAGTCACTATTTAAAACTTAAAGACTTTAATGGGATTTATGTACTGTGACATCAATACATGGTGGAAAACATGCTCATGTTTGTCACCTCAGCCCGTCTGTGATGCTTTACAAGAAAGGAAACCAAACAAACGGTCTTTAGAAGTTTGTTTAGTCACTTCCTGGTGGTAGTGAAGTGTTCATATCCACCACCAACATTTAATTTAGGTAAATAAGAGAAATCATTAGTGTCTCAGTTGGTTATGGATGTGATGCGCTCCTTTGCTGCAGCTCTACTTTGTGCTTTAGGCTGATAAGAGAGGTGCATTCTCAGGTAAAATCTTGGCAAGACTTGCTTTAAGCATCTATCAATTCAACACTTGATTGACAGTCTGGATCCACTTGTTTCCTCCTGAGCTGGCACCAGAGTCGGTCCGTTGCTCTCTGTGACGTGATCTTATTGAGACCCTGAGGGTTTTCCTTTTGGCCTCCAGCCCGACAACACAATCTCCCAGGTGGGCCAGTGGACACGCCCAGCTCCCTCACCGGGGCGTCACAGGAGCTCCAGGCAAACAAAGCCCTCTGACTCCTTCATCCCCCAGGAGAATATCTTTCTGTTTCTCCCTCCTGCTTTCCTATGAAACAAATGATTTTCTGTAGCTGATGACTGAGGAACACACGCCCGCTGTATGCGTTCTTGTGTGATCCGCAGACAATCAGACAATGGCTTTCCCCTGTTGTTGTCAGTGCATCTTGTTCTGTCTTGGCAACATTTGTCTTCAGACATTTGTGCATTGTTTTGTTTTTTCTATTGTTTATGGTCAATTTTGCAAATGGATGTTTATTCTGCTCCTTACTGAAAATTGAAAAACAATTTATTTGCTTTGTTTTGCAACTTTTTTTTCTGATGATGACATTCTTGGTGAAAATAATTTTAAATGTACAATAAAGAATCACAGTCTCAGTCAGAATTTGCCTCAAATCATAAATGCTCTTCAGAAAATGTCATCTTTTGTTTAATGCTTGGCTGCATGGTTTGATGGCCAGTACTTTAATTTTTGATAGTCTCGTCTTTGGCAACAATCTTGACAACTTTCATCAAACGCAGAGGTGTTTTAGTCGAATCAAAAGTTTGTCAAGAACAAAACCTCACTTATATACTAGAAAAAAGAGAAGAAAAGAGCTAACATAAAGCACAGTACAGTAAAGACCAACTTCCATAATCCATAAAAAGAAACGTCTGTATGTCATACAAATGTATAATGTACAGAATGATTTTAGCAGTGTGTGTTTTTTAAAGCAGGCTGATTTGACAATGACTGATGATTTTCAGGACACCGGAGTCTGCACTGGTCTTCCCAAAATTAGGCCAGTCAAGGACAGTTGGCTCCTCTGAAGATTTAGGGTTCAAATGTTTCTCCTCCTGGGCCTTAGTCTGGCTTGAGATATAACAAATAAACTAACATGGATGTTTTTACAACTGGAATCTAGCAAATCGGGGCATAACGTTGTAGTGAATGTTTTAGTCAGGTACTATTTCTCTAGTCAGAAATGGGAATTGTTCCTTCACTTGGATATTGGGAGTGCTAGCATGTGGAGCTTTGGACCATCGGGAGGAGGAGGTCTGGCCATAAATCATCTCGATACTGTGTTCCCTGTCATCAAACTGCCCTGCATTGGTCTCAGAGGCTGGGCTCCATTGCCCATTCGCCCGGCTCCAGTTCTGGTGCGGTTCCACAAGCTATCCTCTCTGGGTCTCCCCGCCCTGGGCCTGAAAATATCCTACCGATGGGCCAAAGATCCTGTGCTAACACTCGCCTGGTACTCCAAGCTCCCAGTCTAAGCAGTCAGCTAAGCTAAGGACAAATACAGTTAGCAGCAGTTAGCAGTTATTTTAGTTACAAATAAAGCTATATGTCCTGTCTACAGAGGGAAAACCATAAGATTTGTTCTCCAATTTCACCAGAATCTGTGAATTAAGTTTTAAAGTGATATTTTTCCTACAGTAATCGATCAGTGAGGCCTGGCCTGATTTGTCTACTGTTGGCAGTTCACTGATCAATTGCTTAATGCAAACAACTCATAGCACAGTACACTTCTGGAAAAAGTCAAGCGCTAAAACCATTTAAGATAAAGAGATAAACCCAGTAGCTGTTTCACTGACAAGCAGTGGGAGACACACTTTGTGAAACCACTCTCCAAGTCCAGTAATTTTACTGGGATATAAAGATACCACAGTTCAACCCACAAAAACAGTTTCAGGATTATTTGCCAGGGAAGCAGCTGTGGGTTTTGTCTACTGGTGAAAGTACAGATTAAAGCTTTTGTTCTCTGGTTTTGTAGCTCAGTGGCTGAGAGAGAGGGTTATTTATTTTCATCAATAGTGAGTGAACTTTCTCAGGTCACAAGCATTATTTTAGATTTTGTTGTTTGGGAAATCATAGTTTTTACTGCAGTGAAATATCTCAACATGTATTTGATTTAGCAGAAAACTTTGCAGAAATTTCCAGACGGGTATACGATAGATTGCAATTAAATTTGGTTTAGACATTCATGTTTCCCTTAGGATGATTTTTCATAGCTCCATTATCAAGTTGAAATTTTAATTTGCCTAATACTTTGGTTTATGACCAAATACTTGTGAAATAAATGACATCCCCATCAGCCTCAGCTCTCCTTTGTGTTTAGTCCTCATTATAAAATGTTAAAAAAAAATGGTCAACATGGTAAACACTATACCTGCTTCACATGTTAGCGCTGTCATTGTAGACATGTTAGCATGATGATGTTAGTTTTTAGCTATACTTTTAGGTAGGCTTTAAGTTAAGTTTAAAACAAAGCAGATCAAACCTACACAAGATGATCGGACATTGTAAGTTATAGACGCCTGTATAAGTGAAAACTCTAAATGTATTAGGGAGATGATATTTGGACTAAAGGACAAACATTTTCTTGCAGCACATCTTAATAGGGAGGTGGTCAAATTCAAAAAGAGGATGTGAATTTAATGGACCTTATCACATGAGTTTATGGATCATGATTACAGTCTCACTTGAAATTGTTGAACTAAGAGCAAATGCTAAATCTCAAAACATTCTCTCAACACTTGGCCATCACATTTAAACCCTCCCTTGTTGTCTTGTATATTGCATTTTAATGTATTTATTCTTACGGTATTTGTTTACAGCAGTCAGCCTAGAAAATCTGAATATAGATGCAAAATAACTGCAACTCTTAGCTAGCAGAAATGTAACCATCTTGCAGCATCTGGAATCCTCATTGTTGCAGACTTTTTACTGTCTGTGTGCAGCAGACTAATGGTTCCATAGGAAGAGGCATCGCTGTAGCTTGAGCATCAGCCATGAGCAGAGTAATGGGTCCATAGGAGGACAGGAATGAGTCAGGGCCACGGCATGCTGGAGGCCCAGCAGTCTTCCTCATTCTCCAGTGCAGTGTTGCACAAGCCTGCTGAGAGTACAGTGTCATTACAGCTCCCACAAACATGTGGAGACAGGGGCTCCTCATTTAGCCAAACGATCACTTAGTTCCAAAGCTGCGATGAGACACCGAAGCCCGTGGAGAGCATGAAGTGTTTGAGGAGTTATTCAAACATTTGCAAAGCCAATAACTCCACAAAATCTACCAGGATGCCTCATATTTACATTTGATTCAGTGAAACCCTCCCCCACAAAAACAATAACATGGCATCTAAAAAAAATTAGCCCTAAATAACGTGATGGCATCCTCTTTGAATCTCGGTTGGTGGCAGGTTTAGACAGTGAGCGTAGTGGGTTATAGATGGAACTTTATTAAATGTAATTGTGCTGATGATGAAGAAAGTGTTCTGCAGGTATTATGGAGAAAATCGATTTGTTTGCGATTAAGAAAAGAAAAATGTTTATTAACGGCGCAAACACATGGAGCAGTCGATCACCCACAGTAGATCATCTTTAGATGCTCTCCAAGTGCCCGTTTTGATTTTCTCTCAACAGCAACCACCAAGAACCATCACAAATCAGTGTACCTAACACCATTCAAACACAGTATTTGGCTCAAAAAAGATGTTGATTTGTATGATTGTTTTGTTTATTCTGCACCAAACCTTTTGTGATATTTCATCTCAGTTCTACTTGTCAAAGGAATTATTTTTTTTATGATCTGATTAACCTTAAGACCCCATTTTTGAGGGTCTATTCACAGAAATGGAATAGAGTATTATATAGTTATGTTTCATGAGTGTAAAATCATATGAAAATAATGATCTCTTAGAAAGAGACATTTTTATCTACAGAAGGAGCAGGTTGCCTTCTGGTCCGCCATGTTGAACCACCATGTTTCTACAGGCTCTAGATGGGGCCTTTCATGTTTTTCACACGTTTACCAGGCAAGGTAGTTTCTCCAACATGCTTGGTTGAGTCAAGGGGTTTCAGTTGGATGCAATCTGTAATCTCACTGCTAATGCCACAAAATCACACACACTGGTCCTTAATTCTTGGGAGAAGAAGACATTACAACAACAGTCCTCACCCTTTATTTAATGTGTTCCCTTCTCCACAGTGGCCTTTCGTTGCCATAAACAAAACATTTTTGTAATAGAGGCATATCTAAGATGGCTAATTATGGTAGAAACTAAACAAATCTACTTCCAATGCCATTTGCCATGGAATCATTGATATAGTGCAGCACACAGTATTAAAGTCATTTTGTGATACTGGGACCCTAAAACTCTTTAGATATACCAAAGGTATATTTTAAGATTGGGATGACAACAAATAAATAAGGAATATTCAAAACACATGTTTTTTGAAAATTTGAGCAATAGTCACGTGTTTGTATAAGTACAAGACAAATATCTCTTAAAAACCTGAAATGTTGTCAGGTGGCATTGTGAAAACTGCTTTAATAAAGCTTTTTGTACTTGCACAAGAGAGAGTTTATATCAAATGAGTGAGCTGAGTTATACTGCAGCCATGAGCTTTAGATAGTTGGATTCCAAACTGCATCACTGGGGAGCCAAAGATATGACTGCTGCCTTAACAGTATCATTTAATATGGCTCATCTGAATTATTTTCCATTACAAATCCTCAGTCTTTATAAAGTAACAGAGATTTAAATGAACATGTTAGTCATGAGACTGATGGCAGAAGATGCAGCATGGCAAAGAAAAAAAAACAAGTTAATTTCCATGTCAAAAGAACAGTTAATAATGAGCTTCCAGTGTTTACTATTAAAACCTCCTGGGAATGACTGCAGTGCAAATAAATTCATACATTTCAGAAATGTTTCCCCACTAGATGACAGCGCAAAAGTGATTTTTTTTATAAACATGGCACAATATTATGAAAATGCTTCAAAATAAAAAGAAGACGCTGTTGAAGATAGAAATGCACAATGAGGAAGGATCTGACTCTTCTGCTCCAGAAGAAGCACTTTAGTTTGCGTGTATAGAAAAATACTGTGTAATTATATTCTTTCCTATGATAACAACCAGTATTTTCAGCATTCAGGAATCAAACTGAGTCATGTGTTCATTTAATAAGTGACTTTTGCCACCATACTGATTTTCAGTTGGATGTTATACATTGTATAATTTTGATATTAAAGAGGTACTACACCCTAAAACGTGATTTCTGAGCTGTAAACTGAATTATATGACTATACTGTGATGAAACACATTAATGCTGGTGTTAAAATTGACAATATGACAACCAAATTTATTAAAAACTACATTATGTGCATTAAAAATAGCTCGACATGCCATTTACTGTTTTAAGTCACTCTTTACATTTTATGTGGCTACTCTACCTCACACATTTATATAAAAAAAAACAGTGTTAACGCCTCTAATCAGAGGGAGGGCTGCCCACCTGCCCCAGCCTCAGCTTTGAGTGGGAGTCTGTGAAACTGCTGCGCTCATTTTCAAATGTATACTGACCGAAATGCATCATTCACAGGAGTTTATGCTTGTTTTTGCTAACCCTCTACTTAGTATTTTTCTATTCAGGTGCAGTGGTTCAGACTTGTGCTTTAGACGGCTGTAGAAACACCACCCGACCGCAATGTTTTTGATCCCACACTAACACTCCCCCCACAGACACACACACATACCAGAGAGTTAGCCTCTCTGAGCCATTAGCTACAACACATGTACCACACAGAAACTTTTACAAACGAATGTCAAAGTGCTTCAAGTGACTGTAAAATCTCCATTGGACTATTTGTGTTTTCAGCGCAGACACTGAGAGTCTGACAGCAGCTGCTCAGCTGCCCGCTGTTACACTACTGTGGTCAGTCTATCAATCACTACAGTCAATGTCGAAGCCACACCACCTAAAGTCACTGTCCTTTGCAGATTTCTGATGCATTTTTTAAATTTGCTGAGAGGGAGAGAGCAGGCAGAACTGAAGGCTCTAGTTACACTTTAACATTGAATTGAATGGGTGTAAAAGGGGTTGCTCATTGTGCTAAACCCACTGAGAATCAACACCAATTTCTACTACTCTAGGAGCTTTTAGCTAATTGTTTTTGTTATTAGGGCCTGCCTATAGGCTGTATGTTTGAGTTTGGTTTGAACCCTAAGGTTGCACATTGTGACCCTGGTTTTATGAAAATACAGCTATTACCAAAGAGGCTGTTGACTCGAACAGTAAATACAAAGTAAAGAAGCTTGCAGAGCCGGTTATAGGGGCTGCTGTTCAGACAGAACTTGGGTCAAAGTGAAGAAACCATCATCACATCTGAACTGAATAAAGCTTGGTCCAGTGGGATTGGCTCCTGCTAAGGGGAGGAAATGTTAATAGTTTATATGATGCATATAATGTTGTCCCTAAGTGTAACATACTGTTGATTTGATTATTTATTTCAGTTGTTTGGTGTTCTGTGCTCACAAGTTATTTTTTCCACTCTTTGTGTTCTTTTTCTTATCTGACTGTGACACCTCAAATGGTATTCTATGCCCCAGATTTCCCAATGGGGACACTTAAAGCACAATACGTTACTATTAATACTACACTATGTTTCTAAAATTAATCCCTCAGAAAGACAAAATGACATTGTTCCGTAAAAAGATCAGCTTTTGTAGATTTATATCCAATTGCACTAATATAATCTATATGGACGGGAATGTGAAATATGCAAAAGATTATGATTTTATGTTGTCCAACTGAGCTTTGTGATGCTTAAAATACATGTTTTTACTCTAAATGACATGCCTTCTTGTTATGTTGGTGATCCGCAGTAAGAATTAAGTATGTTATACAATAATCCTTTACACCTGAGAAACTTTAAGTGTTCATGATGAACTTCATGATAGTATATAGAAACGTATGAATCAATGACAAGAAAAACAGTTGTTTTGCGATTGGTGCAGAAACATAAGAACTCGAGCAGAGAAAGCCAGACAGACGGCAGTAGCCGGCCATACGTATCACACCACAAAAATTCACCCTCCATATTTAATCAGTGCATGTTCATTCAGGCAGAATGGCGGGGTGCAGACGCAGCTGCAGAAGAGGTATGTTGGTTCTCCAGCAGTATGTTGGACCACTTCACCAAGAAACAGTTACAGTCTGCTGGGTAGTTTCAGCAACTGGATAAGATCATTGCAGTGGAAGAGGAAAAACAGCCAGCGAGTTCTGCACCCTCTTCACCATTTTAATGATGCTCTGCCTCCCAACATGGCGGCTGTGAGGCGGCGAGAAGCAGAATAAAAAACATCTATTAGGCTAGTAATTGCTGCACGATTAGCAGACGTGCTGTTTGGCATGGCTTTAGGTTTTTCTGCAGAGTTTGGAAGAAATACACCTACTGGTGCCTCCTGATACAATAGAGCTGCCTGGGCGGCCATACATCCTGCATGTCTTACTCCCTTTTCCCCTCTCTTTCTCTCTCTCTCCACCCACCCCCGTGGGTCTCTCCCTCTATCAATCCTTCCCCCTCCTCTGCCTGTCTGGACTGGGACCAGCTGGCTTCATTAGGGGCCTCCTCCATTCCACATTGCCTGGTTTTGTCTGTTGCACATTTTTCGACTGTTTTATCTTAAGCGCTGTCCATCCCTGGACCCTCATACATATTTTCTTGGCATTTCTGCAGCCACACAACTGGCTTCTAATGAAACAATCCATGTGTCCATTGTACAGCTTTTCTTTTTTTTAATTAATCTTTGTGTCTGCCACCTCTTTTTTCGTTTTTGGATCCTCATTGTTTGCAGTCACCGGGAGTGAATGAATTTTAATGGTTCGAGAGAGCTGTTGTTGGATTTTCAGGCAGCAGTTTGAAAGAATATCCAAAGTCAAACACTACCTGTGCAGTTTTTTTAAAAACTTTTATGTCCTTCATCATCAAAGGATAGAGTTAAAATTCATCGTATTGTTATAATTATTCCAAAAATGATAAATAAACTGTTTATAATTACCTTATTTATCTGCTGACTTTTTAAAGTTATCTCTAAATCCACATGAAGTCTCTTTAAAGCTCCCATTCTAACTGAGAAGTCAAACAGTATTTTCTGCCACTGTGTTTCTGTTTGATTGAGCTCTCTTGTTGGATGACATCCTTCCTTGATAGATACACCAGTGACTTACTCACCCTGCTTTTTCCAGTTTGTCATTATTTGGTTTGGAGGGATAACAGTACTGGTGACTAGACCGCAGATGGTTCTGTTGATTGTTTCTTGATAGGGTAAGGTTGATAGGCAGATGGCATGAGGGAAAATTATGTCTTCAATGGGCAGAAAGTAACACAGGCTAAGAAGTCTTCACTGTATAAGCCTATAGTATAATTTCACAGGGTTTCTTGTAAAATTCTGGCTGACAAAGTAAAAGAACTAAAGACAACTTGGATTTACTCCTGCCCTTAGGTCCAGACAATCTTAACACAGTCTTCTCCTTATACATTATTAGCAGGGGTGTAGTGCAGGGAATACACAGGGATATGGAGTATACCCACTTCCAAATCCCCTCTGAGGCGCATCATTCAGTAGTGTTCTGTGAGCTGGATTTATTTATTTTTTTCTAGGATAAAGAAAACATGGTTGTCCAATTTTTATGAGTGGATGTAGTAAAGAATAAGGAATACTTCCCTCAAAATGCATAAATATGTTGTTGTCTCTCCCGTCTGTGGGCCACTATTGATCGAAAAATCTGCACTTCTTCTGAAGATAATGTTAATTTTATAATGATCCTGAAGTCAAGCAGCAGAAATTAACCACTTCTCCAGACACTGCATTGCTGATTATTACCAACCAGCTGATGGTCTTTTGACATCATAAAATCTGGACATTTATTTGCACTTAGATGCTGCAAATGAGATGGACTTATAGAGGCGCGTCAAAGTGGCGCATTTAGCAGCTACAGAGACCAAAAAAGAGCTAAAAGGAGGGAGGATATTGGACGTAAAACTGTTTGCAAGAAAAACTACTTCAAATAAATGTTGGATGTGCTGGATGTTTAAATAGGAAATATATACTAAGATTAAAGATATATTCTTGTTTCTGCTGCCCCCAAGTGGCCCAAAAAATAGTTGTTCCGGGTTTAAGATAGGGAATTTAGGCATAAAGTTAGAAATCATTATGTTTGAAAGTCTACAGTATATTGTTATTTATTATAAAATGGGTAAACATCTAATTAATGAATACATGTATAATACTGTAGAGTTAAGCCTCAGTCTTCAAAATAAAATTATAGCTTTTTCTTATCTGTTGGACGACACCATCCACCTGTAACGTCCAAAACAATTACAAAATAATGAAATAAATCAATTTACGATGTAGCACTGCCGGGTATCACTATTAGGCTTAAACCAACATTAATTGTTGTTAGGAAACGGGAAGTGAACACCTGTCTGTGTTGTTAAAGTTGATTCATCCAACTACTCAAACCTCCTCCATTAGTGAACTTGTGGTTGTATCATAAAGTCACAGAGACAGACAAGAGTCATAATTCCTACAGCCACTAGAGGTCTTTGTCATTTGAAGTTAAACATGTGAAGTTATTGTAGGTTTGCTGAAACTCTTTCAGTATTTTTTTATTACTATGGACCTTGTTGAAATTGCCTGGTGGGGAAACAGGGAATGGAGGTGGGTGTGGTTTGCACTCAGCTGCAGAGGAGAGAGCTGTGGGGAAGGCTTGCGAGAGTAGCGCCAGGTGAGTTGATTGTCTCAGCTGATACCCATGAACTAATCACTCTCACCTCTTTTAAGGCAGTAGTGTGCTGGACCTCAAGCCTTGACACATGATAGAAGAGACACAACTGGAGCAGACCTGTATGGACTTCAGGAAGCAGGCTCAGTTGTGTGATTATTGTGTGTGCAGCAGTCAAAAGAATAAAGTCATCTTGTTCAACAATCCCTATGGTTGGTCTATGTGCTGGGAGAACCATCATTAGTAGCGAGTCTTGCTACAGTATATAAATTCAAATGTAGGTACACTGAAATGTAAAATAATACAGAGACTCATGTGTTATAGTCAGATCAAAACAACTGAAACCACATCTTCATTGTGTTTAATGGTAAATGACAATGGTTTTAATATCATTTTGTAAATATGTGCAATGTTTGCGTGGTGATCAGATCAAACATCTTTGGGTATCTGCCAGTCAAACAACCTGAATATCAAATGTCTTAAAAAGACTTGTCTTCTAATACCTTATAAAACAATGGGCAAAGCTTTCTCCCTGGATCTATTTTTTGTTTGCGTTGATTCTTGCATGAGGCTGCCTGGTGGAAAGATTTAATCTGATGCTTTATTTATGGCGTGTCATTATTTATTTATTTGATTATTTTGTAAATTATTTATCTATTGAATTATTAATTCTTCTTCATGACTTTTCCTTACATTATTCATGACTTAATTTGAGATTATTGCATCAAGATGCCGCATTGTTGCAGTGTTGGGTCGCATTTTCACATCAAGTCAGACAAGGATATTAAATCTACCTCTCAGGCTATTTTTCGTTGAAGTGAAAGAAGTAGAAAAATGATCCTGAAAGCTTGCTATTAACATACAAACTGTCGTGATGCCAGAAAGAGGAGGAATGATTACTCTCACGACAAACACTGAATCACCCTTTGATTGATCATCTTCAGAAGAGAGCTGTAGTAGAAACAACAATCTATTCTACAGTGGATACAGTAATGGGCAACCATTGTGGAAGATGCACTGGAGCTGTAGCATTCCTCCTAACCTGGAGGTTAATTGTTCAGAAAATCCAAACTTTACTTGTTTCAAATGCCACAAGACAGAGGTAGCAATTCAGTAAAGGTTCTTTATTTATGGGTCTACAATTTTGTGTTACAAGATGGATATTTTTGGTCCCTGCACCAGAATTTAATTTCTGAGGTCTAGGAAACATCTGGAAGTGAGCGTGAAGTCTTAAACTTCAAATACTCTACATGTTCTCTCTGCAGAAAGTATTCAACAAACCCAATATCTTACAGGTTTACTTGCACAACGTTTTTGTAAGTGATTTAAAAAAAAAAAAGAACAGACTTATTCTTAGAAGACTATTCTTAACTTTGAGCTCAGCTAGAATTTGAAATTAAGTTCTGTGACTTTGTTTACACCACATGGGTGTGTGATGACCGGCTGGGGGTTGGTGAGGTTTAAGATTTCACTGTTATGTGATTAAAATGAAAAAGAGACAAGAGTCCAATTGTCTGTCATCACACGGCTACATTCATGGAATAAGACCATAATCGTCACATTATTCGTGTTTGCAAAACTGAATCTAGAGTTTGTGCTCATTTAATGAAACTTCATGACATTTTTTTGATAAGCGTTTCAGGCCTTAGATATGATCCAACACTCTTGAATAAACCAACCTGGATTGAGATCAAAGAAATTACAAAGCTGATCATTTTATCACTAATTCACTGCATTTATTCACGCTGTATGTCCATTAACTGTTTGCCTCTATTCTATTTTTATGTAAATCTCTAAACTGCATTCACCACAACGTTACGCATGAAGTGTATATATAGATTTTACACAGTAGATTTTAATCCACAGCTGAAAGAGAGAGAGAGGGAATATGTCATCTGGGTACATTATGTACGGTATTGTAGGAGCATTATCATAATAGGAATGCAGAAACTTTTCACACTTACTCTCATCTCTATTAGTTGCTCTTAATCTTAACAAAATGAAAGGGTATTGCTTCCGTTGCAAGCTAGTATTGAGAGGAGCATCAGCTAAAGGCCTTTAAAATGTAAATACAAGAGTGTGTGCTGTTTAGAAAGGAAATCAATTTCCTTGCTTCTTATGTAAATGTAAATAATCAAAATGTTGGAGGCTCTGTTGCATTATCAATCAGTTCTTGAATAGCGCTCTGCATAGACACCCTGAACACTGATAACATAATCTCTGTATCAAAGAATACACATATTCTTCGGGACCTTGTACATTTTAAAAGCTCTGTGTTTTGTTGTGTGCGTTATTGACAGTTCAATTCATATCAGCCGACATCTCCTAAGCGCTTCATGCCGGATCAAGACTGCCGTGTTATCTGAATTGGAAGTGGGAAACTAAAGGAACCTGTCATGTTGCATTCAGAGAGAAGAGGTGTGTGCATCAGTGTCTGATGTATGTGCTGCAGAGATAACAGTCCCATGGCAGCAAGCTGGGGCAACAGGAATATTCCTCTTCATCACTCCAGCGCTGCCACTAGTACTGTGACACAGATAATAACTGTTTATATGCAGCCCATCTCAAAGCAGCATCATCCTCTTAAAAGCTCTCAGGAGCCGATCTGTTCTCCTGCAGTACAGTGTGTTGGGTGTTAACATGTCAGATGTTGGCAAATAATGTTGTCAAATCTTTATCTGTTCTTATCAAAAACAGTATATTTATTTATACTTTTCCTGCTTTTCCTCTTTCATGGTTAGAATATCATCCATAGGTTCCACAGAGCAGTTCAACAATGAAGAGATTAATCTCAAAATAACATGACCACTACTTAAAACATACCTTGTATCATTCAGTATGATGAATCCTATGGCATATTTGCACAAGAACAAACACTTTAAATGCTGTTTTACTGTGATTTTCTCTTTAACAATAGGTGGTGTTTTATAAAAGCGGTCCGCTGCATTTTTCAGTTACAGTTACATTATATTATAATGAAATAATGAGGATTTCATATCATTTAAAGCATAAAACTGTGCATTGCATTTTGGAGGTTTTCAGTGTCAAAGGCCTTAAAATATAGTAACCATTAGCCGTATATGATTAGTAAACAGAGGGTCTGTGAAGTGAAGCCAAGTGTCTTAAACCTGCATTCTAGCTAATGGCCAGCAGGAGGCAGTTCCATGGGCTGCAAAAAAGAAGTCTTATAGTATTGAGTCTTATGGAGAAATGACCATATTTCTCGCTTGATTTATTAGCTCAGTAAACAGTTTCCTAATGGATTTATCCAATGCATGATCAAGCTGTCAAATTAGGCAGTGCTGATCAAATATGAATCAAGATTACGTTACTGCATTGCCTATTTCTTGCCTCAATTGTTTTCAGAAATCTGTAATACGAGAATGTGACTTCAGGCACAGGGAAATTGTGTCTTACTCTGAAAAGATTTAATATGAAATTTTTTATAAGTCATCATATGGACAAATAAATCCATAAGGAATTGTGAATTAATAGTTATGTACTTATTGGAAAAAAAGTTGCAAGTTTTTGAATTAAAAGGCAGTGCTGTTAATATTGATAAAGTGGCAGGAGAAATGTAAATGAGTATTTTGAGTCAATGCATTATGAACTTCATTGCAATAAGGAAACAATTGGCTCACAGTTATTGTCTGGTATAGTTATTTTATAGCAACAATATATGGAAAGTCCAAACCACGCTTAAGAAAATGTTACCACTCAAACTGAGTTAAAGGCATTTGAATTCAATTGTAGCGCCCCCATGTGGCTAATTAAGATATATTTAATGAAGGTTTTATTTCACTCAAGTGATGAAGAAATGTTTCACATCTCGATATTTTACTATCTTTAAGTAAATGTGCACAAAATAAAAAAAAATAAAAAAACATCTCAACCCCTTTAATAAATGCAGCACAGGTAGACTGAAGAACATTTCCTCATGGGGCTCTTTATGAGTGACAGGGGACTCGGGCTCTGGGGTCCAAAGACCCCTCACACCCACTTCACATATGAGGCTGATGTGCTGTGTATGAACGCATGTGATTTCACAAACATCTGCCTTAATGAGTCTTCCCCCACACTTCTCCCCTCAAACTTGTGATTGACTTGACTATGAAAAGTAGATGAAACTGTAAATCATGAGACGTATTGTAAAATGTACTTCTGTCTTCCCGTGCTCTGTAATGAAGCAGTCATTATGATTATTTTATAGGACTGAAGTTTTTAAAAACTACAAGAATGCATTACTCTGCATAATGAACAGATGTTGTGGCAACAAGCACATACATTATGCATAAAAAATTATTTCAATTTTGATTGTAGACGCTGATTTATTGAGACAAGTCTAGCTTACAACAGTAATGGATTTAGGATGTGCTTTTGTTGTGTTATTTCCATAATTAATAATATGGAGGCAGCGCATTATATATGCTTTGTATTCATAAAGATGAGAGGGCTTGAGTTATAACAGATAAAACACTGCTTGCTGAACTTTAAAACCACACGAGATTAATTATACATAAAACTTAAACCGTTTTGAATGAAAAATAAGAAAAAAATTCCACTAATGTCTTACTGCTTGTTGTTTGCGTTTGATATGCTGAAGAGAGAGCATGACTGATAAGATGAAATAAAATGAAGGAAAAGATAAGATATTTAGCACGGCATGATATACTGTTTAATGACAGGTAATCTCCCCTATAAAAAGGAAGCCAGACTTGTCCATAAGCTATATTTTGTACTCCAGTGTGAAAACATAAGGAAATATATTAAAACCAGTGCCTGAAATGTGCCGCTAGTCAACAGTCCTGAGTACCTGCACTTCTAGTTAGTCCGCACGAGTACCCTTAGTTCTTATTACGTACCACCACCACCTGGTGCATAGGTACACGCCCCTAAGCACCTACCTTGATTTTTTTCCCCACCAACATACCGTGAAGACCCACCCCACTCCCCACTCTCCCTCCGATTGTTAGTTTGGTGGGTTAGGTTTAGGTGCAAGGAGTGAGACAATCAAAGGCAGAGTTGTGGTGGGTCTTTGCAGAATATGAGTGGGGAAGTAATAAGACTTACACAAGTATGACTCTGTGTAAACTCATAGCTAGCTTAATGGAGAGAAAACAGCACTGGCCTTGTTAAAATGGATTTTTAAAACGCCAGAAGAATTAGCGTCAGGGTTATGTTGAGGTTAGGGTTTGGGTTGTGCTGAATTAGGGTACTGGCACCTTTTTGGTCTAATTCAGGCACTGATGAAATGACTGAATGGAAATAAAGTGAGAGGGCAGATGTTTCCTACTCTGTGATGGTCAATCTCACATCTTGTCTGAGCCTCAAATGGTCAAAGAAAGTGGAAACACACTGTATGTTTATATGTTGTTGTTGTTGTTACGTTTCTGCATCGCATGTCAGCACGCTACGCCCCTCTGTATTAACTGTACATGTACTCTACTAAATAATACATGCTATTTATATAACATGATATATAGGAAATGCAGCTTAAAGTGCTTTAAATAAACAACCCCTTAAAAAAGAACAAAACAATCCAAATAAATATGAATATGAATTGATCCTACCAATAAGTATTGTGTGTGCTTCCTAATCTATCCTATCTATTATAACACATCAATGAGTCGTTCCTTCATAAATTTGAATGCAGGCATTGTCATTTATTTTGAGTTAAACCCACATGCACTGTTCTGCTGCAGTAAACACCCACCAGTGCACCAAATATGTATTAATGCGCAGATGAAAATAGTTCCCAATAAATACATTATTCACTCATGTTGCAGTAAATTGTGTTATAAAACTTAAGTGCCCCATCAGTTAATTTTACTTCACTTTAAATCACTTCACCTTTAACAAAATTAATTAATGTTTATATTTGTATCTAATTTTAAAAGATTTACATTTTCAGGAGACACAAATCAGCCTGGGGGTGAATGTTACAGGCCGAATAGGAAAGTCAGAAGGTACAGAGAGACGGACAAACAACAACAACTAACAATGTTGTTGTTGACAATCCAAAATGTAGATCAACCCCAGACTTATCACCTACAATAATGTTCAATCACAAATCATGAAACACATCTTTATTTCTTTTATGGTTTTATCCCACAAAAGTAATTTGAATCTTTTTTTATGAGACTGTGGAATAATTCTGAACACGTGTACTAATTCCAGATTTTTGATCACTGTTTGTCAGAAAGTCAGACAGTTGCCTTCCACCCAAATATTTCTGTTTTCTTCTTTAGACTGATATCATTTGTTCTTTTTTAGTCAACATCTCACAAATTGTCATTCTAAATCACTGCTCTGTTATGATATTTAGTGATTTTCTTTTATACTCACAGGTTGGAAAAGCCACTGAAACAATGATTTCACCAAGTGATGTGTAAAACCAAATGTTAAAAATATTAAACCCATGATTACCCATTCACAATCGTAATTAAAATCACAAAGCTAACCAATGTATCCATCATATGGGAGAGGACAACACCAACTGGCTGATGTCCAATTTATAATGAAAGTAATATCAGACTGATTAATTAATACTTGGCTGTATAGGGTGATATCTGTTGTTTCTGAGCTTTTAATTTGTGCTGCACAAGTGATGAATTCCAATCAGGTTAATATTAAATCTGGAGTTTTCTAATGGAGAAATGAATTACTCTGACTGTGCTGGTTGTTTGAAACATTTCTAAATATCTTCACGTGGCTCCTCATCCTCGGAGGGCTTCACGTGACCTGACGCGACCCGGTTCAGGAAGGACACGTCTGACTGTGTCTCTGCTGGACGCTCAGATGCAGATGTCTTCCAGACGGAGCAGAGCCTGGTGGAACAAGTCCAAGGTCTGGTACATGAGGAGGTACATGAAGTGGGACGGCGTTTGGCTCCACACAGTAGAATTAATGATTTGAAGACACATAGTTGGTGAATAATTGATTCCAGCCCCGAGGATGGTTAGGAGCTGAGTAAAAGACTAATAAATCATTTGTGGTGTTGCCAGTTGTCACTTTCAATTATTTCTGGGTTTGTGATAAACTGCTGCACCTGCCAGCTGCTGGTCCCACGATTCCTTGGAGCAGAAAGTGACGACTTTACCCAAACTTTGCTCTCAGCCATGCCTGATACAAACAGCTACCCTGAAGGAGGAACGGTGTGTATACAGAGGGAATATAGGTGAAATATACACATGGAATTACAACAGTAGAGTTGGCCATGATATTAAATATTTCTGCTAATGATTTCCATACTATCCACAGATTTTAACTTAAATCACATCTGTACAAAACTATTGTATATAGTTTGTACACATAGCCCTAATTCTATTTTTTTATCTTGTATTTTTCTATTTTATTTTGTTATTTAATGTGTATTTTCTTTCTTCTTATCTGCTATGTTATATCTGGATCTGCTGTAATAAGTGAATTTCCCCTGTGTGGGATCAATAAAGTCTGTCTCATCTATCTTATCTTATGTATCCAATCAACTATTTTGTTAAAGATTTTTTTCAGCAGCCTCCACTACCCTGGTTTCAGGCTTTCCACCAGATTTTTGAACATTGACAGTAAATAATATATATAACCTACATTGTAACCTGCATTCTTTCTAGTAGCCAAAAGAGGGCAGCTCCATGGGCTGCAAGAAAGAAGTCTGATAGTATTGAGTCTTATGGAAAAGTTTTGCCTATTCTCACTCGATTTATTAGCGCAGTAAACAGTTTCATCATAAGTTATGGTCTCAATCAGTAGTTTCAAGTTTCTTCCATACAGGACGATGGTTATTCTTTAAATTATTGTTAAATTCAGAGTAAAATAGACGATAAAGCAGGGTATGTTTTAAGGCGTGGCTACCTTGTCACATCAGTGAGTCCGTCCAGCACATTGCACAAAACTCAGATCAAACTGTCAAACTAGGCAATCCTGATCAAATATGAATCAATATTCTGTTACTGCGTTGCCTATTTCTCGCTTAAAATCTATTCAGAAACATATTTCAGTGAACTGTTTATTAGTAATACAAGAACGTGTGAGACCAGGAGAGTCGGTATTGTTCCTACTACGGACATGTTGAAACTATACGCAGCTCAACTCACAGTACGTCACCACTGCTGGCTCCGAAAAAACAGGAAACAGGAAAATTCTCCAAACTGTTGAAAACGTGCTGTTGTCTAAATAAAATATAATTTTATGCTGAGGTGTGGAGATTGATTAATACATACTGTATTGGAACACTGATCAGAGATTTGGCTATGTTGACATAGTGGTGTCCACATACTTCTGACTATATAGTGTAATCTATAATCTATGGATCACCAGCCAGACAGTATCTGTAATAAAGATGTGTAGAGGATTTTATTAGCAAATAACAGAGTGGGAAGTAATCAAGTTTACACAAAAGTACATGCTGGAAATAGTTTTACATTCCTCATCTTATGACGTTATCTTTCCTTTACTCTATCTGTCTTTCTTGATTGATTGTATCACTGACAGATGGATGGAAGCAGATTGATTGATTGAGCTGTTTTAAGAGCCTGCTGTAATGAAAATGTGATAACCCACTAAATAAATAAATTAAATTATCTATCTGTCACCTCTCTCCGAACTGACAAGTATACATCTGATTAACACTGTTGTACATTCACATTTATACTTCCTGTTCATTTGAATATAACAGATTGCATATTGTAACATTATGAGAATGTGTCTGTAGGTGTAAAGATGTCTTTTTAATTTGGTGCCGTGGCAACACATTGCTATTGTTAACATATGTGAGACTTGTCAAAAATGCTTGTGTTTTGTCACATGTTTAAATGAGCCTAATGCACAATGTACTACAAGGAAGACCTTGTCAAGTGAATAATTACAGAGTTACGGATCACAAGCTCCTGCAGGCCTTCTCCTGGGAGCGAGGCTTGTCGAGGTAAACTAGGTGTACTGCACAGTTCACAGTGATTAAATTAGGAATTTTAAAACCCCTCAATTGTACATACAAACACTGTTTTTATTCTGTTTTTACTCCGAAAGTGATTTGATCAATGCTGGTCTCTATTAGTCTTTCCACATGGGACCACTACAATCTGAGAACAATGAGTGATTTGTAATTGCAGACATCACTAGTGATTTTTTACTCAGTTTCTTTGGAACACCCTTTTATTCAAAATCATTATTCCTCAAAACACTGTGAATTACTCTTCAACTATACCTGAGTTTCTCACAAGAGTAAATGCATTTCTCATTGCTTGCCAACTGAAATCTGAATCTATTTCGATATAGAAATGCATATAAGCTCAGTGGCCGCTTTGTTAGGTACACCCGTACAATCTAATGCAAGCCAAATACAACTGTTCTGCCATAAAGTCAACTTTATGAGGCATATAATGTTCTGTTTTTTTATTGTCACAGAAGGTGTTAATTAAATTATATGTTTTTAGCATGTAAGTCAGGCCTTGACACGTGGTACACGCTCTACGCGGTGAGCTACTGGGACACCCTAGTTGATGCCCTTTCTTAGGGCATCAACTAATGATGCTAATGCTAATAATGAATAATGTTGTGACCCTATGAGACTTCCAGCAAGGCAACTCTGAGGACACCTGCAGGTAATGAGCTGATTGGTACTTCTTTCTTGGTAACAGGTTAAAAAAGGCTGATCCCTGAAGCTAAAGCAATATTGCACACTGAAGAAATGCTGAAACGTTTGTACATTTCACTCCCCCGTGCTGAACATCAAAACTAAAAGAACTGAATTTGAATTTAATTTGCAAACATGTTTTTGTACTCGCTGAACTTAAGGCCTTTTTACTTAATTACTCTTTTTGTCTTCTTTTACAATGTTTTTTCCCATTTGTTTCTCTTTTCCTTTACCTTCTTAGTTTACTTATTGTTAACAAATTCCATGGAAAGACCAAAGCATCACCTTTGCACCCCACCCTTGATATATCTTATACCTTTGTGCCATAGAGCTCCACTGTTGTGTCAAAAGTTCCTTAATTACGATGTATCATTTAGTCACACACACCGTCCTGCTGCTGTAAATACTCAGTAGATGTGTGAACTGTGTATTAATCCGCAGGTGAAAATAGTCCCCAAAAAATTCACATTTACTAAAAACGACAGCATCCAACTGAACCTTTTAATGAAAATGAAACAATATACTTGATTTTAATCTTTAGTATGGGCTGAGGTTGACTACTGCAATTTTGGTTTTGCTCTTTTCAGGGGATTTGTTGATAAAAGAAAAGTACAAGTTTAGTTTTAATAGTTTTTCAGAACATTTGTTTATCTGTTCCATCCAATGAATTCTACAAAACGTTTCATGTGTTTCATCAACATGCGGCAACAATGAGAGTGAACATTGCCTAATCAAAACATGATCCTGTATTGTGGCACATTTGTACACACAAATACGCTGCTTTCAGCATTCATGGTGAAGCTCCTGTTGAGTAATTGCTATTTTGGTTGTATTGCAGAGTGATAACATTGCATTTGACAGCTGATAGAGAGCAGGGAAGCGTTAAGTAGACAGTGGTAGAGTGTGGTCCATCTGTGAGGGGGAACAGAGAGACGGAGGCAGAGTGTGAGGCAGCCCCTCAGGGCCTCCAGGCAGCTCAAACACCATTAGCAAGAGGTGTCCCTGCCTTTAGCGCAG
Source organism: Morone saxatilis (assembly GCF_004916995.1). NCBI lineage: Eukaryota > Metazoa > Chordata > Actinopteri > Moronidae > Morone > Morone saxatilis. The sequence continues at coordinate 22,673,864 of NW_023339807.1, read as the reverse complement.
CTTTCACGCCTCACTCCTCTTCCAACGCAAATCAGAGGCAACACAAGTTATCCATTTGAGATATTGAGTCGATATGGAGATAAAGCCTGCACTTATGAGCCACGGTCATGAAAAAAGATCAGCAGGGGACCAACAGCCTGTTTATCTGTCTCCCACATTAGTGCAAGCAGACACTTGCTCCAGGTGGCATGAAATATTAAAAGGATAACCTCCTTTGGCTAACTGACCAGAGCAAAGTTGTCAAATGTGTCCTCAGGTCGGGTGAGGTCTCTCACTTATTGATTGTCTTTCCTTTGTTGTTTTCTATAGGGATCTTTAATTCAATTCATCCTCACTCCGGGGCTCCTTTCTCACCTTATTAACTATGACCTCTTTATATGAGGATAGATTTTATTTTTACCAACTGAACAACTGAACAGAGTGAGGTTTTCTTTTTCTTTTTTAACCCTACTGAAAATGTGTTTAAGCATTATATGATGGTTGTTTGTCCTACAGCTCCGTATGAAATCACAGTCTTGTACAACCCAATGGTTGATAGATAGATAGATAGA
>NW_023339807.1:22658947-22673262 GCF_004916995.1 Morone saxatilis | reverse complement strand
AGATAGATAGATAGATAGGATATATTGAACTATTCCTCTAAAGGAAGGTGAGGAAACCTTATTTCCTGTGAACCACATGTCTGGTTGAAAGACAAAAGGGTATACAAATTAAGTATAAAAGACTAACACTGTAGTTTACTAAATTAGTAACATTGTTACAGTAGCCTGTCACATTAAACATTTATTCATGTAGTGACAAATGCAGTGAATAAAGGTATGACATCAATAATTGAGGGTGATAGAGGCACATATTTGAGCACACTTTTTATTCCCTAATATCAAAGTTAACCAAAGCTGCTGAGGGGTCATAAAGAACTGAGGTTTCAAGATGTTGTATTCATTCATCAGACTTGTCAGAATGTGAATATAGCTCGACAGGCTGACAGTAGATTTGACACTGTGACAAAGAGTTTACGTACAGCTGCTTCAGATATTTATTAATAATAGGAGAAGCCCTTTTGAAGGGCACTTTTCAGTCTCCACAGAAGTTGGAGGCACGTGATCTGATTCACAGTGTTTGCTGCTGGCAGAAGTTCAGCAGCACTGCGAGCTGCCAGAGCAGCCTGGCCACGTGACTGGCTGGGAAGCGTTGACGGAGCTGATGGTTTTAGAGTGAGTGGCAGCTGAGGCGGGTGGGGTGGAGGGGAGGAGGGCTGCGAGTAGAGGAAGTCAAATGTGGGGGCTGTGTTTTGGGGGAGGAGTTGGTGGGCAGTGGTTTGGGATCTGTGAGGAACAACAGCGTTGCTCCTGTGCGTCTGCTCCCTGACACTTCCCTAATCTGATAACGGATGAGGACAGGTTGCCTTCGCTGTACCTGGCAAGTACCTTCCCCAACCTGCACAGGCGGATTTCGGCGGATAAGGCCAGGCTTGGCAAATGCCGGCATCCTCTGGAGAATAGTTAAAGGGTGATTAATCATTGTTTAGGCGAGGAATGCGCGGGGAAGAATGGGAAAGCGGCGTTCCACACCTCTGAAGCAATTAATCCCTGTGATCTCCACCAGGTTTGTCTTGTAGATAAGTCAGGGTACAAAACTGTTCCTAATTTATCAACCCACTCATGCCATCCAGCATAAAACACACAATTTATTTCCAATCATTTATAGTCAAATTTTAAAAAGAGTGACTTTGCCACATCCAAGTGTGCCTTATATTAGCTTCATATAAACTAAGTACCCCCAGATTACAATGGGAATCTTGTTTTATTGTGCACATCTGGTGGAGTCACAATGCATTTTCACATTCGCTGTCTGAATTTTTGAGTGATTGTGGCATAAATCATTTTGCTAATCAGAAACATAAGTGACATGAAGGCATCTCCCCTCTTGGAACAAAAGAACAACATATGGCTCTAAAAGCACTCAGGTCTTTTATTTCCAAGGTATATAACCTGTGCATAAACCAATATTATTGAACTGATTTGCATTTTTCTTTCATTCTGGGCTGTTTTTCAGATCTCATATCTTTGCAGATGACTTCAATAATGGATAAGAAAAGCATTTCTCCCTCGTTATATATTTGATTCTCAACTTGAGTGCAGTTAAGCAAAACATAAGACTCGACTCAATGGTTTGTTGCAAGGTGAATTATGGTGCCGTACTTTGTGATTTGAAGAGAACATAGACCAGCGCATGCATGATACATTTATGTAAATACGTGAGCCACCACAAAAAGTATAGTTCCTCCTTCTAATAAACTGCATTAACAGATGAACCAAAAACGACACTGATATGACAAGATGAATTCCTTTATTACGAGTGGGTTCTCTCCGGATCTCTCTGCATTGCTTCCAAATCATATTTGCCTCCTAAAATGGGAGGAGGGGAGACACACATTCTTGCCAATAATAGTAAAATGGCTCCTGTTTTAATTGCATCATTACGTACCCAATATCAGCAGCCTGCCTGCCAATATCAATATTGCCATAACATGGGTGGAATATAGATGACCCAGGGTATGCGTGGGTCTTCCATGAGTGCCTCCATGCCAGACTCATCCCATTGCCCGCTGTGCAGGGAATGGGAATGTAGGCCGGATAGCAGCTCGTCTTTCTAATGTCCCCCCGTATTCCCTTAATTGCTGACGGATCTTGTTTGGATTTTGATGGCGGCTTGGAATCTGTGGTTGCTACACATAGGAATTGATAGGCCTTGAGGGAAACATCATGTTACCCACTATGTGTGTGTCTGCATCTCTGTGTGTGCGTCTATATCTGTGTGTCTGCATCTGTTGGTCTGTACGTGCAAAGATCAGCTCTATTGTGAAATCAGAGGGCTTTGCATAATGCATTCGTACATTAGGATGATGTAACTAATATAAATGGGGGTCAGTGGGGTCAAGTAGGCTGCACAGGGATACACTGAACAGCTGGTTAACTGATGGTGAGAACACACAGGTTCTTCTCAACATGGTTGTACAGACTTTGACTTTTGACTTCCCAGAAAGAGCAAACACTTCTATAGACCTGAAAAAGGTAAAAAAAATTTAAAAAATAAAGGCTGTTTTGCATTTCTCATCCAGCAACATTGCACATATGGCACGGCAACAAACTTAACAATTAGTAACTGCTTTGATGAAGGAAAATTACATCTTGTAGGTCCCACTTCGAATGCACTTCACATATCCATATTAATGCATTCAGGACTGGAGAGTGAAAGATAATTTTCCTGTTTAAATATTTCATTCTAGCTTAAAACTTAGCCCGTAATTAGAGCTCCCTAATGGCAAGAGCATCCAGTTTGTCCGTTTTAATTAGATTGTTGTTTAACTATTAATTATGTATCTTTGTGTCATATAGTTTTGATGCTAACAGATGGTGCAATGGTTAGTGGCTGAGCAAAATTGGGTGATGATTTATTTACCTGCACTCTGTTAGTAAGATCCATACACTTACATTTCTGTCCCTCTGCAGCTGATCCCCAAATTGCAGGTTAGCTTGTGTGGTGACCTGCTATAGCAATACCGTCCAGGACAGGGCCAGATATACAACTTATACATATACATAAGGTAGATATTGTATGCATAGGGCTGCAACTAGTGATTATTTTTATTAATGATTAATCTGTTGGTGATGTGCTGAATTAATTAATTATTTGGTTGATAAATTGCTTGTTTTATAAATCCAACCATTCAAAACTCAAATATATTCAATTTAAAATATTATAAAGCAGAGAAAAGCAGCAAATCAAATTTATAAAGCTGAAATTAAGGAATGTTTAACATTTTTGCTTGAATTACCGTTTAATCTATTGATGATCAAATCAGTAACCAGATTTACTTGTTTCAGCTCATATGTATTTTAGGCGTATTTTCCATCAAATAAACATTCATCTTGTGTGCCCTGTGTGCTTCTAGGCAGCATGGCGCTGCACGGCTGCACAGTGTGGTGCAGTATATTAGATAGGGTTAGATGTAAATTGAGGACTGTAAACATGGTTCTAAGACTGGAAACCAAATAAGAAATATGCCAGTCAATATAAATTAATGGTACATGACTGTTTGCATTTCAGTACTCTGACCCCTTCAATTTCCCTGCATGGGATCAATAAAGTTTACTGTATCATATCCTGCAATTTTTCTGTTGTTGATAGTGTTGTGGATGTGCAATAGGATGTGACTACGCTTTAATAAATTTCAGTGTTTTTCTATTCAAACTCACTGATGAAAACTGAAAACTTAAAATTCACATTTCCTGTATATTAACCTGAGAAATTCACCACACAAACCTGCAGCACATTAAAGCAAAAAGCACCCACGATAAAGGCAATAAAATATCATACAAAACAAAGACAATACCAGAAATTTCCACTGCTCCACCCCTGATTTGCAACAAAGGCTTAAAGCCGCCCTGCAGAGTTTTCTTGTAAACAAAGTTATGTTTACATTCATTTAGAGAGATACTGAGATCATCGCTTTACTTGAACTAAAACTCAACAGGGTTCCTTTAATTAAATGAGGTATGACAGGGCTTCTCCTTGTATCATACGTTGTTTTAAATACTGTGTCTGATTTGTAGAAACCAGATTTAGGTTACTTTTTGACAAAATGTAGTGTAGTAACACATACTGACGCAAGATAATGCAGTTAATAAGTGGCTGATTAGAATTGCTGTTTTTCCTTGGTGTTACTAAAGTTAAGATTAACCTGTATGAGTCCTGTTATAAAGTAACTGTTTCAGAGAGCTTATTGAGTTTACTTTAAAGTGGTGTAAAAATGAAGAGAACTACATTTTGCAGGTTTTGTTATTGCTGCAGTAACAATCATTTGAACATTTGAAGCTTTACAGAGCAGTGAGTTCATTTATTTCTTTCAGCATGGGTGACCTGAGTGAGAGTCAGAGTCACACCCTGGCAGCGTTGTTACAATGCTCTACCAGGACCAGCACACAAACTTCATGCACTGCTGAACTTTTGACCTTTTTACCAGTCAGTCAACTACATGAGACCCCTGTTTTTGTACTAAAGTTGAGTCATGTTTTTCGCTTGTGTCTGGGTGTTTTGTTGCACCCGGTTTGACTCTGGGCTGTACATTTGGCTGACTGTTATTTGTTTTGTCTCCTGATGATGGGGGCCTGTGATTGATGGACGGGGTCCAGGACATCTCCGATCGACAGCTGTTGATAGCTCTGAAATCGAGAGCAGCAGTCGGAGCGTAACAATGAGCTCATTGCGCTCTTGGCTTGGTCGCCAGCCCAGCAAACCCCAACACTGGGGGGACTTCATGAATTTCAACTGGGGCCACAAATGTGAGTGCACATGAAAATTGTGCTGGGGTGAAGGGAAAGGGACTATATAGCCCTGATAATTACAATAATCTTAGTAGAAGAAGCAAAAGGAAGGAGGAAAACAACAGCACAATTTTCCTTGAAAGCACAAACAAATGTTAAATATTGAGTTTGGTTCAACATGAGTCTTTTCCTGTGTGTTATAAAGTTATAAGGCTTATTTCAAATGAAAGACTTGCATTGAGGTGGTACTTGCAACCTAAAAGATGTGAGTACTTTATTGCCCATCAAAGCTTCCATATCTTTCAGTAATAATTTGCCCGTGAGTACACTCCATCTACACGTGTGTAGCCTCCAGTATATCATTAGGGTTTGTACTGGTCTGTGGTGGAACAGGTGACTGTTGTGGCTGTCGTGGGAGGGCCTGTTAGGAAGGGCTTTTATTAAAGAAATCCTTCACGTTGGGGGAATGTCACATTTTAGTGAAAATACCTGAATGTGAGACCATGAGCAACTTCCTGTCAGTCACTTTTGTGAAAAAAACAACAACCCTGAAACGAATAAACGCTAACCTGCACACAGGCTACAGTGATTTGAATGTATTAATATGGTGGCTATTTTATTATAATTGCTCCTGTTTGCAGCTGATGAAACTGAAAGAAAAGAAGAAATAATGACCCACAGCACTGCTGCTAATGACAGATTCACTGGACAGCTAACACTCACTGCAGAGTGTCTGTTATCCCACGTATGTGCTGTAGGTTAATGATAGAGGTTAAGGAGTCGATGTGAAAATTAAGCATTGCTCCATATTGTGTTTTGTCTTAAAGCCATCCATACTTTAGCTTTAATTGGACAGCATCATGCTGTAATAAGCTGTGGTTGCATGGGTTTGATGCCCGAGCCCTCCGAGGTTACCAAAGCACCGGCACCACATCTGAGCTCAAATTAGCATTCTGGGCAAGCAGAACTCCCCAAGCTTAATTAAGGTAAATTCAACATTCTAGTTCATCATTGGGTTTTATATAATCTTAAAACCAGTTGCGCTTGTTTGGCAGCTGTTTATTTCTTATATTAAAAAAGAAAACATTACACTGTAGATGATTTGGCATCCCAGGATTTTGAATTTGAGCCCTCTATTATGGGAAATCTGGGTTTGCGCAATGATTAAATGCTTAATAAAAAATTCATTGTTGTTGCCAACATCTGTATTGTACAGGCTAACGGCTCACTGGAGTGTGTGAGACTTGTAAAGTTTCCAAACGCGCCGTTGAGAACCCTGGAAAGTTCACCTAAGAGTTTGCCTTCCTCATTACCAAGCTACTTCTGTGTCTGCGATTAGACTGAGAACATCTTTAATTGCTTTAAAATCTGAATGCATGATAAGAATGGATTAATTTGATTTTTCTGTTCCTACAAGTAGCAGATGGTTTATGTCTTCAGAATGCTCATGTTGTAAAATGAGATCCCCAGCTTGTCTCTGATTGGTCACTGTTAATGAAGCATGCTGGGCTGATTATTGATTTAGAAAATGAGGACAACACAAGCATTGTGTGTGTTGCTGTAATAAATTAAAGACGAGCTTTGTTTTATAGTTGACAGACACCTACCTTAAATAACACAAAATATTTGATTTTCCATTCAGGTGGTCTCTGGCCCGTCAAAGTAATTTTATTGTTTATTTTAAAACAGGCACTTTTATAGTTGCCACTAACAAGCAGATGGTCGACTTGACTTATTTGTGTTTTGTGTTTCTGAATGACCGATCAGATGCATGATGGGAAATGCAATGAGCTGCTTGTCAGGGAAGAGACAATTCACGGGAGAGGGCCCGCGAAAGCTGTATACATTCCCAATTTACTCCCATCTCTGCGGTTTTTAAGGTTAGTAATTTTTTTTTGCATTATTATTGGCTGTTGCGAGAGCAGCTGTTCCCCAGCCTCCTTCCCTTCCGAATTACCATCCTCACAGTGACAGACAGGCCGCTGATGGGGAAACTCGCTGCGTGCATGAGGAGATCCAATTCAGCGATGAAACTAATGTGCTGCATCAAGGGGGATATGTGGCGGTCCTGGGAGAAGAGGAGGAGGTCCAGGTTCAAACACAGTCTGGGATCAGCACGGACTGGGTCTGGGTGAGCACGGTGGTCAGGTTGTTCCTGGCTAGTTGTGATTTCATCCAGTCAGATCTTTCCTGAATGTATTTATTTATCTATTTTCAATTTATTCAATTATTTATCATTCTGTTCCCTAGACACTGGCTTCTTGTTCTTCCTGCAGATTCCAAACTGGCAGAATTCTTCTCCCTGAAAAATAAAAACACTGAAAGCCTACAGATACATTTTTAGATATTTCAAGGAAAGTACTGGGGATGGACACAATAATAGAAACATCTCAATACTATGATACAACACCACAACCACAACTGTAGCCAAAATAAATCCCCTAGAATCTAATCAATCTCTCTCTGACACTGCAGGCTTGGCAAAGGTGGGATTTATTATTTAGTTTTTTTTTATTACAGGCGTATTGCTTTGATTGTTTTACATTTAACAGGTGTTCCTGCCACTGTGTCCATACAATTTTAATATCAGTGCCTGAAGCATAAAGGTGCATTTTTATTTGACTAAAGTTAGTGAGCGCCTACCAAAAAGTAACTAGTAGAAAGTGAGGAAAGTGAAGGACAGACAGCAACAGAAGTGAAGAGAATTGTGATCGTTCACATTTAAAGGTCCAGTGTGTAACATTTAGGAGGATCTATTGACAGAAAGTGAATATAATATTCATAGGTTTGTTTTCATTAGTGTATAATCTCCTGCAAATAAGAGTCGCCGTATATTTTTTATCTTAGAATTAAGCTTTTTTTTTATCCACAGAGGGAGTGGGTCCTCTTCCACGGAGGCCGCCATGTTGAACCGCCATGTTTCTACAGTAGCACAGAACGGACAAAGCAAACACTGGCTATAGATCAGGCTTTTATTGTTTTACGTGGCCACCATAGTTTCTCCTACACACTGGGAAGCGGATATTCAGTTGGTTGAAATCTGCCGCTCCCCCGCCAGATACCACTGAATCCTTCACATTGGACCTTTTCTTTATATACATATTAAGTTTAATATGGGGTTAGAAGATATAGGGTTAGAAGCAATTAATATTATTTTTACACATGCAGCATGTAGGAGTCAACAAGGAGACTTGATTATAAGATTTATTTACTGCAGCAGTGACAAGATGGCAGCAATAAATAAATTTGTAGGTATTAAAAGAAAAGAAGCAAGGATGGAAGGAAAGTAAGAATTTTAAAAGTAACAAAACACACAGTGTTGAGGAGGAAGTCAGTAAAAGCAGTATATTTTAATATATTTTAAGTAGTTCATTGTAATACTTCCACTTGCATTGTAGTATTAACACTAATACTAATACTAATACTACACTGCTGCTTGAATACAGCAGTCACAAAGGACTGTTCCTTTTCTGTTACATCTATAAATGACTTTTATTTAAAAGTGACACAGCTCAAACAACATTGTTTCTTAAAACTGTCCATGTACTGACATACATTCTGTGATCCTCATCAGCTACTGGTGGAAGAGCCGGAGAGGTCATGTGATAGCAAAGTGGAACTGAGGACTGAGGATGATTATACTTGCATTATTCAAAAAGTAGCAGCAGTGGATCCCATTCAAAATCCCCCACTGTGTTCCATTTCTAGACATGCAGGCCTGCAGTTTGTCCAGCGCAGCGCGCTCCTTTGAGCATAACAACAAAGCTCTCATCGTTTATTTGCTGTCGAGGTCTTATGTTCATGTCTACTTCTATTGACACGCAGTGCAAACATTTATAATTACCTTTAGCTCTGTGATATCAGCCCGCCTTGAATAACCTGCTGTGGCGTTTTACCACCTGTTACTAATCGCTCTGTGAATTCGTCACGGCACCGGCAATGATTCAAACCAACACTGGGCGCCCCACAAGACCCTCCAGGAAACGTAGCAACCGGCAGCAGCGCAGTGCTCAGAGAGCCGGGGGAGCAACTTCATGGATTTTTTGCATCATTAACTATTTATGAGTTGCCACTTCATGTTATTTACACTGGACTGATGGTAATGCTGTTCAGAGCTCAAACGTCATGCAGGGACCCGCTGGGATAGCGGGGTGGAGGGTGCAGGGGGAGGTGAAGGCATGTGTGAATCTGTTAAATATTGTACGGAAACGCCACCTGCAGCTGCGAACGTGGCACGGGGTAAAAAGGGCGAGTTGGGAGCAACTCTGGGGGGACAAAGAAAAGCAGCAAGACTGCAGTGCATGCAGACAGAGCTTTGTGTGGCAGGGCACACTGTGACTATATAATGTATAAGTCAAAGTCTTACCACAAGCCACAAGGAATATTCAGTTGACCTGGTTTATCTTTAGCTTTAAACCACAAGAGCTGATTGCATCACCATTTGCAGTAAATGTGTCATAGCTGAAGATAGATTATGCATCTTCTGCTACTGCACTTAAGATTCAGGTCTGTAGAGCTGCTAGTTTCCCATCTATCTGTCTATCTATGTGTCTGTCTGTCTCTTAGCTTATGAGGCAGAGAAAGAAATGTTGTTATCTTATGTTTTCACTCCTTTAAATGAGCAATGGGTTTATCATTAGCATTGACGTATCAGTGTACCTGCCTGAATATTCATGTCTCTCATTTACTGTCTCTTTCTCTCTTCAACATCTCTCTCAAATTGAAAGGCAAATAAACAATATGTGCAGTTAACTAGAAATGCATCAACATGGAAATGTGTCAAAATCAGTTTCGCAACATGGCATGCAAACTGTAAATGAAACACTTGGAATGTCCAATCAGACAAACAGCTGTCACACACTTTCTCGGTACAGATGCTCAAAGAGAAACGACTGGACCTGTCAACAATAACTGTAAGAACTGAAGTTGAGTTATTCTTGAACCACTTCAAAGAAAAGTCAAGCAGCAGTCATAAACAAAAAAACTAAATTTTGGTTGATATGATGAGCAACAGGGTCCTTGGAGTTGTCTCAAGACTGTTGCTTCAAACACTGAGGGACTTCTTGTTGCCAGGAAACATTTTATATGATTTTTCATTTTGTTGATAACTGCTGGGAGTGTTGCCCATCTACACTGTTTTCGTTTATCAGCACCCTGAGGCTTTTATATATGTTTGCCAGGAGGAATAGCATCTTTGTTACTGTATGATTTTCATTAGGTCCCTGTTTGTTGTTGTCTGACGTGTAGCTTTTATGGACCAATTTCTGCTCTTGCTTTGCCTATTTCTCAGAAGATTGGGTCATGTCTCCTTACAGCATCAGATTGTTAGATTCTGGTCTTATACATTCTTTGTTCAGCTTGGTCTTTACACAGTAAGTAAGTGGTTGTTTTATTACTTAATTTGTAAAAATGGTCATCGCTGAAAATCACGATCTTGCCATGTTAAGTTAACTGTAGTTAGACAGAAAAGTTGCGATTTAAATGTGATTCTGTCTTTTAGTTCCAATGCAGGAGGTAATGAGCCCTTTATGTGACGAGGCAGAAAATAATGATGAGGAGGCTGAAGTGGTCAATGAGCACAAGGGCATAGTTTCCACTGTGGTTAGTAGTGGGGTGGGAGGGGGACGTATGTCCCCCTTACTTATATAATTTAAGGTTGTTGTTTTTTTACTTAAGTATCTCTGAACATCGTTCTTTTACTGCTAAGATGCCAAAATCCAGATGAAAGAAGATCTGGGCTGTTAAAAACGTTGATATATTCATCTAAGTCATCTCCAATTATTGCAGTGCACTCAGAGCAATGAGCTTAATGAGTGGGGTGTTTTTTTGCCCTCTCTTTCGTCTCTCAGGCTACATACATACTACCTTATCTCGGTGAAGGCTGTCGGAGCTGTATGCGACCTGAAAGGAATATCTGCAGACGCTACTCGGGGCTTAAAAAGGCGCTGACAACTTCCTGAACATTTTCTGGTAATATTTTTATCTTATTCTCCTAAAAAGAGGCTACTGAATTAGTCAAAAACAAAAGCACAAGGCTCTTTGCAGTAGACATCCAAATACAACGTCTATCATAGACAAAAGTAGTACAGAGCATGTATATTAAATTACCATTGTGAAAAACAAGTTTGGCCTATACAGTACATTCACCATGTTTTTCAGCATTTTGTTTATTCCCAGTACAGCGCAATTGTAATCAAAGACAGTTTTAGCCCCTAATATTTCAATAATATTAAAATAAACTCACTACTGTTTGTAATGGATGGATGATGGATCATTTGGGAAATTGAGTTGTGGCACTGACCTATAAATACACTCTGTATGCACTGATACAAGACAGCTGACCAAAAGGAAACAGATACTGTTTTACACATCTAGCAGTTCCCAGAGAAACATTAGCTTTCATTTTGAGTTGTGTTTGTGTCTACCTGATTCAACATTCACTCTCCTTTTTGCTCTGTTTTGGTCTCTCCCAACACCCAAAGGAAATATCTGGCCATTTATTACCAAATGCCGCTCGTGCTGAGCAATTTTAGAGCTTTTTTAGCTGAAAACAGCTGCCTGCTACACCCGAAACAACATTATGAGAATTAATTAATGTCAATAGATTGTATATTTCAGTTTTGTCCAGCATCTATAAATACAAAGAGCAATTAGCTGTAGTTAGCTGAAACAACTCATCTTACATTCCTAAATTTTAAAAAATCAGGTGTTTCAAGAACTTTACTTAAACAACAGTTATAAAAATAGTTACTGAATGAGGCTCAAGTGTAAAGTACTTTACATTAGGATCATTAGGCACTTTAAATTCACCAACATCTCGACCAAAAGTGTTTATCCTGAGTCTTTTAAAATGTGTTGCTGTTTGCAGAGAAATTCGTTTTCTCTTTAAAAAGACACATTGTTAATTCTCCAGTCCAGGACTGTTCTGCTAGAGGGTGAATTTGCTTCCTGCATAAATGTGTTGCTTATTAAAAAAGAAAAAGATATAAAATACACAGCAGTGATCAGCAGCGTCATGCTAGGTCTGAGTCATTTCCCATCAAATTTGTAGAGATAAATGTGGAGCGTGGTGTCTATCTATCCAAACATCCCATGCTTGTATCCACTCGTACTCACCTGCATCCTCTTGATAATGTTGCCTTTACTGCCTATGAGGGCCTTGATGTTGGCTCATTAAACACCCTTTTCTGCCAGTTATTTAGGCTCCTTTAGCTCACAGTTTGGAGCCATGAATATTGCCTGGGTCCAACCCATGGAGCTAAAGCGGCATAGATTTGTTCACGATCCCCTTATTTCCCCACTATGATCTAACTAACATACAACAGGCTGTAATTTGACCAGCGTGATTTGGCCTGTTGCTCCTTTGCAACCACAATCCACAGCCACTGTAGTGTAATATCAACTGCCTAATCCACCACCACCCAGAACTCCCTTTGAACTCCCTGTGATTGCGAGGCTAATTTTTATTAAGTAAGTGCACACATTATTTGTGGCAGTCACTGAAGCTTCAAGGAGTCGTTGTGACAAGCGGAGCCCAAGAGCTTAAATTACCAACTCTCTCCACTAGCACGGCTATAATTAGCCTGAAATTAACAAGAAATGTTTGCTTTAGTTAAATTATTCAAAACATTTATTTCACTTGTCAAGGCTTAGATCAACTTGTTGTCTTTAATGTTGTTTTTTGTTTTTTCTGTCAACTGGAAAAGCTTTTTTTTGTGTCTTTTCTCTTACTGACAACTGCAAACTGGAGTTGATCCCCATCTGCAGATTGTGGCCAAATTATTCAACATGATGTGACGACTGCTGCATCATTAAACACTTGTTATTTATTATGGACCTTACTACCTTTATACTGTAGTCCAGTGATTTTGTTAACCAGCTCCAAACTGAACTCTGATCCAGCTCTAATGGCAGGTTTTCTAAAAGAAATGTTTCTTTGGGTTTTTAATAAACAAGAAAACAAGCTCTGTTTGCTCAACAACATCATTTTCCTTTTATTAAAAGAAGCACTGAACGTCTGACGGGGGGAAATTGTTAAACTCTGCTGTACGCACCAACCATGTGTGTATAGTGTGTGTGTGTTTGAGTATGTGTTTTTGAAACTGATCTCAGAATGATTTTTTATTCTAATGTTTACTCTTTCTTCACCTCCTGTGCATGTTCCTTTCATTCACCTCGAATGCATTCATAAGCCCCCCAAAAGTTCTCTTTGTGTTCAGTCGGAAATTACAGTAACATGTAAGTTTAGCCAGCATACATTGATTTTCCTGCCACTTGGGTAGGGCAGTGGTTACAAGTTGTGAGCAGAACACTAACTATCATCAGCTTTTAAAGTTTGTTTGGTGGACATGTTAGCAATCACTTGTTTATTTACACATCCAGCAGACGAAGATTAGCATTTATCGGGGTTTCTGGCCACCTGATAAATGTAAGTCAAATATTCAGTTCCCTTGTACCTCTCTTTTGGTCTCCAACAACTCCTCATGGATATATCTCGATCTTTAGCTGATAAATGCTTGTGTTCACTAGCTAATTGCTAACTTTGTCTATGCAGCATTTTGCTCTAAGCAGATAGTATACAGTGTGTTTTAGACTAAAATAACTGCCTGCAGTTAAAATCAAGGTTGATGAAAGAAGTGGGAGTAAAATGAAATAGTAAAGTTGGGGACGGTGAAAACAAAACAGTAAGCTGAAAGACACTTAAATGGTTCATGGAGCTGAGAGGAACTGGGTAAAAGAGTTAAATGATAATATATATTTATATTATATATTATATATACTATATTATATATATATATATATATATATATATATATATATATATATTACTATATTACTATAGTAATTTGAGAAGAATACTGATTATTGCAACTTTCACACTGCAAAACCTTGTTTTACACATATATTAATAGTGAGCCATATTCATAGATTGATTTATTTTAATTACACAAATTGAAAAGAAATCAAAGGAACTGATACCCACGGACTAAGGATTTTTCTAAGTCGGCCCTAGAGCAGTATAGATATACATTAGACATACGTCAGTATGTTTAGATATATATAGTTTTTCATTAATAGATAACATCTGTTAAATGATAACAAAAAAGTTGGTAAGTAACCTGAATAATGATTGTTTGGTGTAGATGTGGGTAGCAAGAATCAAACCTTGTTACAACACACGTTGCAACTAGAACTTGCGTATAGCTACAAGGCCAATATGCTAGTGCCAAAAGTATCACACTCAGCAACCCAAATAACCTATAGCCAATAGCTAATAACACAAAATTAATGTTACTTATTACCCCATTAGAAGGGTTGTAGTTGCTGCTGGGTTTTGTTGTTTGTGAAATAAAATGATTCATGGTGACTAATGTGTGAAGTGTCAAATCCCGGCCATGTATTGATATGCAGATGAAATTATTGAAGATGACATTGTGTCTTTGGCGAGGGCCCAACATTTAACGGGAAGTTCACCATTTATTAAGACAACGTCGACCTGAAAGGCCCGATGAAGGAAATCTGTTTTTGGCAACTCAACATGCAGACCTGTGTGTGTAAATCCATTTGTTAATTTTTTTTTTTTAAAACAA
>NW_023339807.1:22636779-22658847 GCF_004916995.1 Morone saxatilis | reverse complement strand
ATATATTTATATTATATATTATATATACTATACTATATATATATATATATATATATATATATATATATTACTATATTACTATAGTAATTTGAGAAGAATACTGATTATTGCAACTTTCACCTGCAAAACCTTGTTTATCTACACTTTGAATGCCCATTTCAGTGGTTGAGTTTATTTTAATTACACAAATTGAGAAAGAATTCAAAGGACTGTCCCCGACTAAAGATTTTTCTAGTCGGCTAGCAGTTGTTGCCATTAGTCATCTGATCGTTGAACATTTATGGTATTAATTTAAGTTTTTCATTTAAATAGATAACATCTGTTAAATGATAACAAAAAAGTTGGTATGAACCTGAATAATGATTGTTGGTGTAGATGTGGTAGCAAGAATCAAACTTGTTACAACACACTGTTCAATAGACTGCGTATAGCTACAAGGCCAATATGCTGTGCCAAAGTATCACACTCAGGCAACCCAAATAACTATAGCTAATAGCTAATAAACACAAATTAATGTTACTTATTACCCATTAGAGGGGTTGTAGTTGCCTGCTGGGTTTTTGTTGTTTGTGAATAAAATGATTCATGGTGACTAATGTGTGAAGTGTCAAATCCGCATGTATTGATATCAGATGAATTAATTGAAGATGACATTGTGTCTTTGGCGAGGGCACATTTACGGAAGTTCACCATTTATTAACACAACGTCGACCTGAGGCGATGAGGTAATCTGTTTTTTGCACTCAAAATGCAGACTGTGTGTTAAATCCATTTTTATTTTTTTTTTTTAAACAAGGCGGGGGAGAAAACAGCGCCCAGATTCTAATGCGGCTAGATTGACAGACAGATAAAGGGGATACAGTAATACAATGACGGCATGACAATCTTGCCACGCATTTTATGGTGACGAATAATCAAAAATCCTTTTATCGATGACACATCAAGGAGCATTTAGTTTATGCTTCGGTTAATCCTATTGACTATTTTGTGATTTGTCTCTCTCTTACTTGTTCCAATGTGCTATATTTGTCCCATAAATACTGGATATTTTGGCTTGACAAATTGCTATACAGGCACAATCCTATTAAGGGATGCGGTGTTGTGTTCTCTGCCAGTGACATTCTGTTTGGGTGTTGCATTAGAGGCTATGACTACTGTACTGTGTTGTCATTAATGGATAATAAGAGCATTTTGTATTTTTAGACATTTCTTTCAGCATACCACTATTTTTCATTATCCTTAAACAATCCCTGCTGTGGACTTTTGTTGTTCTAATGTGCCACAAAGATCCCTTTCATCAATCAATCAATTAATTAATCGTTATTTATCCAGCATGTTACTGAAACAAGGCGTCTGATGAAGCCTTTACAAGAGACAAATAAGCTGTGAAAACCTCACACTTGAATCAAAGAAGACAGTTCATGAGAGAAACAGTTATACTGAATCAAGTGTTTCAATAAATTATTTAGATTTTAATCAGAATGATTTCATTAATAAAAGTTTTTTTTCCTTTTTTTTATCCAAATAATCGAAATAATACATGACGAATTGGGGAACTATTTCTGTAAACTAGCCTTCTGCAACAATGCAGAGTCTGAAATATAAGCTAATGGTGTACAAGACTCAGTCTCATCACACAATATCACTGAGTCTTCATAACTGATTTATGATGTCAGTAGACCTCAGCTACAAAAAAACATTTGTATTTAAATCAGGTCATCTTTAATACTTATGGTGGCCTGTAATTAACATAAATCAACATGGTATTAACCTAATTAAGTTACAATATCTTTAAACTTGACTGATTTTATACATTAAAATCATATAAAAGTCTGATAAATCAATGCTGACTCGAGTGATGTCACTTGAGTCAGCGTCGGCTGGGACTGAAGACGACGCAAACCTGGATGTGGGGAGTTAGAAAGAAATAAGCCTACCAGACCAACAGCCCAGTCCTCATCTCTGCTGGAAGCTAGCAACTCGAGGATACATTAGTCACTACTAGCATAACACAACCGAATCTCCGGCCGAGCTGTCCGTGGTCCGTAGTTGAATTGTGGGTAATGTAGCGAGGTTTGGACACAGAAAAAGAATGTGTGGAATAAAACAGACGACATGTCTTTCTTTTAAGCGTCAATTTCAGGTCCGACAATGTTATAGAAGTACAAGTTATAGAAGTTGTGGAGCTGCAATGTTAAATCGGTGGCATACAAATACAAGTAATGTGATCTGGGAAAAGTGACAGGTTGAAGTTTATTGAGTATAAGTAAATGCAGTACTCTCACTGACCACTTTAACCTACTAGCTTTTAAATGCTAAAATTGAGCCTAAATTTAGATTTATTTAAATGAACAAGGAGTAACATAAAGTCATTTATGTTGTATGAGTGTAACCAAGATATTTGTGTTACCAACACGTCATTCTGGTTTTAGACTTTTTGCACATTACTGAATTATACGTAGAACTATTGATATTGTTTCCTACAGAGGTGGGGTAACGTGTTGTTAAATACAAGGGAGAAAAAAGCACATTACAAACTCTAAAAACTACTATCAGCCCAGTGTGCCACCTGCATTTTACTTCAAACTCTCTACCTCACATTATATCCGTCACAGAAAGTGGAAGGATGCAGCTGCAGGTGGTTTTGTAGCTGTTGTGGGTAGAAATAAACATCTTGACAGCTTGAAAACCACCCTTGTTGTCTTTGTTATGGGGAATCTGGTCTTTAAGAACACTTTGTGACGTTTTGGACTCGTGTCTTGTGCCTGTTTTGACTTGGACCTGTCTGAAATGTCTTGTGTAAAGAGTATAAAAATGGTCGTTTTGAAGATGTCTGGTTTGTTTAGTCTTTGTAATATGCACAGTTTAAAGAAATTCTTCTTTTAAACAGCATGTATGCTCCTATGCATTCAAAGCATATTACTAGTAGTTCATTAGAGGCTTTGTACCTCAATGTTCTTCTTAACTTTCTTCGTCAAATCATTATTTTCACATATTGAAAAGCGTTGTGACATTCTGGTTCTGGTCTTGACTGCAGCCTTGATATACAGTAAATATGATTTAATTGAACTGTGTTGTTTTTATAGGAGCATCGACCTTCCCACCACCTTGACAGGCCACAGTCTCTGCCTGGGTCACAAACAGGAGGAGGTGGTGAAGTCCTGGAGAGCATTATTGAGTTTTCAGTGACAGGAATTATGATAAATTATCGGTCAATAATTCAACACGGGTGTCAGATAGAGTATATTTACAGGACCACCTGGCGTTGCCTGAATAGAGGTTACACTATAGGGAGTAAATAAATAATACAGCTTTTTTACCCTGCGCTTTAATACCATTAAATATTCAGCTATTTGGATGATCAAATTTGCTGCTAAATTACAGCTTCCCTGTTGATAGGACTGGGAGGAGAGGTGGCCAACGGGTGCTGCAGTGGGAACCCAGCCAGAGAGGGAAACAACACAGTCATACCCACACTCACAGACACACACACACACAAAATCAGACACCCATGTGCATGTCTGTGTGAGCTACAGTGACACACAGGGAAGCACACATACATACGCAGTCTATATATACACACACTCACACAAGCACAGACAACACAAAAATACACAAACACACACAGCCCCAGGTGGCACATGCTGGCATACACTGCCTTACCTGATGATGCTGTATGCATCAATGAGCGCATCCAAAATAATGCAATGTTTACCCCAAAGAGGGCTGGTTGGAGTTCAGACTCCGTCTGAATATTTCACATAGAAAGAGAGGATTATTCGAGACATAATGTACGTACAAATACATTACACTTTCTCTATTAAA
Organism: Morone saxatilis; assembly: GCF_004916995.1. NCBI lineage: Eukaryota > Metazoa > Chordata > Actinopteri > Moronidae > Morone > Morone saxatilis. Next base: position 22,655,022 of record NW_023339807.1, on the reverse strand, counting down.
CAATATAATATAGTGCTGTGCAAGCTTCATTTTCCCAGGATCTGCCCTTTGACAGACTTGTGCAGTTATTAGTATTAACCACTGTTAGAATCATCCGCACAAAAAAAAAATTGGCACCCCTAACCATGATATGAGAATTGGTAAGCAAAATGAGAAATGAAGCAATTAGAGAGGTTCACATACATTATTTAGCGCTCATTAGCTTTCTGTGACACTGTAGGCTCCACACCAATGAAAAGTGTTGGCCAGGCTCAGGCAATTAGTAAAATTAGTGGCACAGGATTTGGCGTTGGTTCAGGCCACATGGCCCAGAAGATACCAGACTGGTGTCAGTCGTGTAATTTATAACTTTGCACATGAAATAATAGGTTTGAAAAATCACTGGGGCTACGAGTGTGTCAACCTGTATTATCCAGGCGACAAGGGTTGTCCCTTGGACAGAGGGAACAGCAGCAGCTTCCTCCGATTTTTAGGGAGAGTGCACGGTGCAGTCGGCCATTTTGTGTCTCTCGGAGAAAAATAGGGGACAGAGGTCCAAGCGGATGGTAATTAGCAGTCTGGGTTGTGTTTGTTTTCATTTTGCGCATGTTTGTGCTGATAAAGTTTGACTTGCCAAAAATCCCAGTCCCGTGCTGGATTCCGCTCAAGCTGTTCCCCAGCATCCTTCAGGAACGATGGGAAATCTTGTACACTGCCACTGGTCACAGCACAAACAGACGGTGGTAATCAGTGATTAGTGGACATGTTACAGTATACAGAGATAAGCCCACACCCCAACCCTTCAATCTGAATCAATAACAGCACATGAAATGCATAAAATGTACATGTTTGGTGGTAGATATTCTGTGATTAACCAACAAAATAAGCACTAAGGGTTTGTAGAAATCTATTTATGTAACTTAAATTGTGTCAGAACATTTGTATTAACTTCAAAAGGAATAAAAATAAATAAATGTTGGTTTTTTTTGCTGGTCAGACTGCTGAAGAAACACAAAGCCAGTTTGTTGAAACAGGCAATTTAACAACACAGTTTTGATCCCTTTAGGTTTTGAGCTTAAAGTCTGCGGCCAGCTTCAAATGACTGTAGGTCTACATCCAACACTGAAGCGTGGCTAAATAACATTTTGCAGCCTCTTTATCATTACAGGGAAAAAAGGAAGGCAGAGAACAAGCAAACCAAATAAACAGGTGTTGTGTGCTTTAGAAAAAGCTAATGCTAACGTGTTCTGGAATAGAGAGGCATAATTATACTGTGCTGGATTATGGAAAACATTGTGCATGTTAATTACACCAGGTATGCTCATTGATTTTCTGTTATAATACTTAAATGTGTCATTAATAATTCATTTTCCTGCCAGCCCATTCCATTTTTCATGCACCTGTGTTGTTGATGTGAATGACGCTGTGTCATTGCTGATGATGGCTATGTAGTTCATCATGGAAAGTAATTTCTGCAGTGACACCTACTTATTTGTCTTTTATGAGCCACTGACAATGTCCATATTGTAAGGAACAACTCTCCACTCACTGACTGACCGAGAGCCATCTCTTTTTTTCTCTTTGAAAATCTATGAACTGTCTGAAAAGGCTTTTATTTCTTTCTTTTGCTGTGCAGCTAAAGCTTTAATGGGGGCAAAGATGTTACCAAAACGGTTAGAGATGGGGTTAGCTGGTCAAACTTACAATCACTGTCAATACAACTGACAAATTAGACAGGTAATTTTGATCATTTTTCCAGTTCTTGTAGCTCTCTCGGGCCAAAAGGCATTAATGAAATGCTCGATTCCCCTGCGCTGCTTCTTCAACAGCTCAGTCTGTGGACCTGACTTATCTGCTTTCTGATTTCCTCCTCTAAGCTCAACGTTTGATGAAGACTAATTCCCTTGTTCTCGTCTTTTAAGAGCACCCATCCTTCTCCTGTCATTTTAAAGGACCGCATCCCTCAAGGAGTGAATCTGTCAAACAATAGTAGAGAGACAAGCACGACAAGCAAACAAACCCAGAAACAACAACAGCGACCACGGGCGCAATCAAGTTTGTCCTTGAATTTCCACACCTGTGAGCGCTGAACGTGGCAGGGCCATTTGTGAATTGGAGGGAACGCGACATGTTTGTCCAGCATCAACTCGGCAGCGTGTTTATCCCCTCGTTTTTCCAGCATTGTTTGTCTTTTCTTTGTGGTACTGAAATGCTCAAATTGCATTTCTCAGATGTTGGTTCCCTGGAGGTGTGCGCTTGTCGGCAGGTGTCTGCGGGAAAAGCAAAAAAAGGAAGGGGAGAGGAAGAGGGACTGGAAGAAAGATAAAGAGAAAAAAAACAGAAAGAGAAGAGAGATCGCGAGCGAGAGAGATCTCCCACTCATTCTCAGAGCTGAATTTATGCCGAAATGCTTCATCTGCCATATATGCTCTTTAGCAATGTAAATGCATGCTGACGAACTTGGATCGTGCAACAATATGGCACATGTGTCTTATACCGCAGAAACTTTTTCACAATTAGTTCTTTGGCAATAGATGTTAAACTATTCAGAAATCCTGTGAACAACATCCAAGTTACGGAAGTTTACAACAAACATGCATTTTATTTATTTACTTTTCCCTGAGGTACCACACTCTGACAAGCAAACTCCTGCTAAAAAGCATGAAACATAATGCTGTTTCCCTGCAATAATAAATCCATTTTCCTTATTTTATTTTCAAATCAATTAACTAACCTTGAGATGAGCTTTACTGCTGATAAGTGCTATACAGTACAGCTGAATCCCCCCTCTGCTTTGAAAGAGGCTTCCTCTCCAGGCACTGAATAGCGTATAATAGATATTGAACTGTAAATTTGAATTGAAAGCTCGGGTCATTGTGCCTCATTGACTTTCGACCACAAAAACCAAATGATGTCTTAGTTGAGAGAAATATATCAAAGGATATCAACAATTACGAGTCATAAACACGCCTGGAGACGTGCCTGGCGGGCGTATAGCAGCGGGAATTAGCATGTTGAGCTGATAAATATGCATGTAAAGACGCTCCCAGGGGAATAACACGCGTGTGATTGATAGCTTTGGAATTGAAGGATGTGTAAATTCCTTTTATTCTGGGGGTTGTGCTGTTGTACCGCCGAAATACATAGCACTTGTTAAAAGTTTTACCAACTTTATAATCCTTAATGCCACATCTGTTTGCTGTCTTTATAGCGCCTGTAAAACGTCATTAAATTATTACCACCAGCTGGCCTCATTGCACAATAACCTCACTTATCTGTTATTCTCTGGGAATACTTTTGATTTATAGACCCTCTTAGAATAAATGATATTTTATACATATGTATATATAAATAAACAAGGGGAAATGTGTTCTCTTAAATAATTCATGAGTTGTACTTTGAATAAGTTACTTAGTAGAAGTTTATTTTTTTTCCAGCAAGTATAAAAGAGTTTTTCTGTGGCAGATACAGATTGAAAGACGTTTGATTCCAGTCTGGACGGCAGAGCAGGTTTGTCTTCATTGCTTGATCAAATGTAAAGAATTTAATTTTCAAAAAAACCTCAAGGCCTTTTTTTGTTTTTTAAGGAATAGTGCGCAAACATTCTCACAATCATTGGGCCTCTATCTACAAGACTTTTAGTTTTACAAATGATGAGCATGGTTTGATTTAAATGATTTAAAATTCTGCATACAATCAATTCTCATTATCACCTGACATTATATTAGTGTAACAAAACAGTTATATTGAGATTTCCGGAGGTTGTTGAATTTAACTCTTACAAACGTTGGATGTTTAAAAAAATAATATCACATACTGTGTGTTTTCAACACTGCTTTAAATCCAACACCTCATCATTCAACTCTAAAGAATTCCAGCACCCCCTAATGTCAATATGAAGCTATTGAAATGAAATGGCAAAAAAAAAATGGACAAACTGACAGGCATCATTTCAGCAGTACTCTGAGAGAAGCAGAACAATCTAAAATGATATCCAAACAAACAAATGCAACTCAGGTAGAGGAGTGATCTCTGTGGCTATGCTGGTGATTATAAATAGCACTCGCCCTGGAGTAGCAATAAAGGCTGTTTGCGTAGCTGCTATATGTTTAGTATGTAATGATATATTATTGCTCTAGGTAGTGGGAGCATGTCCTATGTGCTTGGTCCTCTTGGGTATAATTGCTTCAGAGGAGATAAACTAGAGAGAGAGAGAGAAACTAGAGAGAGAGAGAGAGAGAGAGAGAGAAACTAGAGAGAGAGAGAGAGAGAGAGAAGGTGGAGCAAGACAAGATATTAAAGATTAATAAGGTGTGTGTGTAAAGCCTTAACTCTCAAGAGTGATTCTTTTCATTTAGCTATAGTCTTTTATTTCCCATTGTACTTATTTTTTCGCATACTTTGAAATTCAGACTATTTGGAGAGACCCTCAAAGGCCTCGTTGGTGCTGCTGTGTAATGCACAACTGTGTATTTTCAAGCTGTTTTAAACCAGTTTCAAGCTATCGCTGTCACTCATCACAGACACAATGCTGGATGCAATGGTGGAAATTAAATTTGTTTTTGTTGTGTCCATGTTTTAGAAATGAGACTATTAATTAATAAGTTGTCATCTCGAGAGAAATTCAATATTTATTTTTTTTCTTGAAGAAACAGAAAGCCTTAACTTTATTTTTTTAAGCACAAAGCTAGAAAAAAGACACAAAATGCTATCAAGGGACAAACCTGTAGCTGTTCCACCGATGACAAATTGTCTTAATGCCGACTGTGTCTAACGAGGGTGGTTGTCTTGGTTTAGGGGCACATTTTATGATCCGAAATTGCAAACTGGAATAAAATAAATTTATTTAGTGATGTAAAACTCGACATGTCCACAAGGTTCGTCTCTCAGATGCAGTAAATGAGCTACAGTGTTGTTGTTTTTTATAACAGATTTACTGTAAGTCTAGCTTTTTAAAGAAAAGCACTGTGCATATTTACAAATATGACCATTTTCAATGCAAGAAAAGGATGTGTGGATGTGTATTATGGTAGCTTATTGCTTTAAATTCCAATTAAAAAAGTAAAGCATGTGCACACATACAGTATATTCATGTGCACACACACAGCCACACATACACCGAGAGTATCAGTGTGAAGCTCAGAATAAAGAAGCCTGTGAATTTGGCCAGGTTTCCGTGTCAGAAGCAGGCTGTATGTACGTTTGCGTTCGCAGGCTTTAGAAGGCTCTTTTTTCACACCCTGCTGTTTTCCCCTGATAATTTAATGTCCATATTCTTCTCTTCAGGCATTAAAACCCTCTGAAGTTCATTCTCTGCCTTTGTACTCTATGAGGCTGCACAGTGGGGCTGGGAAACACACACCACACTCCGTAGGTCCTCTGTTGTCTTGCCTACCGAGTGCCCAACCAATTACCAAGTTCAAACACGCAGCTATCACTCTGTTTTTGCTGCTATCCTCTGATTTGGCCAGTGTTTGTACCAGACTTCTTTTTCTCCCTTTTCAAACTGAGCTTCTAATAGAGATGGATGTTGATCACGGCATGTTACTTATTCTCACAGATGACGAGGCAAATATTCTAACTTAAAACTCATGCTTGTAGAATAATGTCTACAGTGTGTTATTCTCACATTTATGTTGACAGCATAGTGTCAATAAATCTGACCAGTTTGTTAAAAAATACTGTAACAAGAGTGTGCTGTTTTCTGTGTGTTTACTCTAGTTGTCATAAATGCTGTATATATATGCAGGACTGGTTGATTTGCTACCACAGCAGGAGCCTTAACCGAAACAGAAAGTGCAGATATTAAAATTACAAAAACATTAAAAGAAACTACTAACACGCACAATCACAAAATACACTTTTATCACTAATATTCATTCTTTTTTTTCTCTTTTATTTAAAACAGCTGTCTATTTAGTTGAAATGAGTCACAGTTGAAGAAACCTTGTGGGCTCTGATGCTTTAAAAAGTAATAACTTGCAGTTTTTGCAAATTTGAAAAAATTTTAACCTGCAGACAATAACTCTTAACTCACATGGGTCGTAACTGTGTGTTAATATCAGTTGTACAATATCTCACAAGGGAAAATAAACAAGTATGGCTGTTTCCATTCAATCAGTGTTGGACGTTTGAATGTCAGATTAATGTTTGCTAACCTTAGCATCCAGGTTACAGTATATTATGGGTAATGGCTGACAGTATGAAAGGATGTATGGATACTGGCAAAGCAAGCTACCCTTACTGCCCCTTTGTCCCAGTGGCCAACTATGGTACTGCAACAGAACGATCCCATGTGGTCCAAACCAAGTAGGTAAATTATTCGTTTTTGCATGATGAATTTTCAAACAACATAGATTTAATATTTGTAAAATATTTACAGAGCCTAAAAAAAGTGTTTTAATGTGTGTGATGTCATCCCATAGTCTATGAAAATGCTGGCAGGAGCAGAACCGCTTAGGATGGAGAAAGGAAAGAGACACTAAAGGTTCAATCAGGCTGGATGCCAAAATGTACTTGTGTGCTGTGTGCAGGCAGGACAGGAAATAGCGTGGTTAGGGTTGTAAGAATAAACTACAACAGCTAGCATGGCTAGCAAACTAACAAAATCATTCCACAAATACTAAATTATACTGCCTCGTATAATTATGTATATATTATTTTGTACAATTGTATGATTTAAACAAACAATCAGTGGTTCTTGAATGGGAGGTCAGTCCCACCATGTCTTTCAAACAGACTGGTCATTGGGGGGCCTCACAATTTTGAAGGTCAGAATTTAATCAGATTGACCTTTGCGCAAAGCAAACGAGGCCGTTAAAACCAAGACCAGAAACAAATACGTTTCATCCCCTTCCTCACAGAAGTGAATAGGGAGCAAAATTTTAAATGTGCACTATGCATTTGCAGTGGGCCACATGACACAGACACACCAGGAAGACGGAAAACTTTAGTATGGGTGACCAAGCTTCATCAGAATAAATGAGCACCATCTTGAAGTCCCTAGAGTAGGGCTGAATCCTGTAAAAGCCTTTCAACTAAAGACAAATGAGTGTGACATTACAGACATTATCAATGTCACACGGAAGTAAAAAGGAATTTAAATAAAGGTCAGGTTAACACCATTCTCAGTATAGAAAGCTTAAGTTGTTCAACAAGACTGCAGAACCCCTGATAGTCCACTCCATTGTCCCCCATCGACACATTCACTACCTCCATGAGACAGGCCTACTCTGTGTACAGCAAGGTTTTTTTTATTTATTCTTCCTCTGTGCGGTAAAAACGTTCGTTTTGTAAGAGGAGGGCGGCTCATGATTTCCCCAGCGAGCCCCATATGGCCTGTAGAGATCTACCTGTCAGCACACCTGAGCTCCACAGCACAACCCGGCCTTTCCTGCTGACTCTGCCGCCGCTGTTTACAGAGACAGGACATGAAAAATGCAACAGAGGTCGTCGTCATCCAGTGACTTGGGGGCCGGGGGAAACCACCTGAGGTAGCATGTGTAGCACCAGCATCTTTGCCGGGTCGATAGAAGTAAAAGAACTAGCTTCCTCTGGCAGTGAATGATATGTCTCAGGAACTTAATTTGTGTGTTTTTTTACTGCAGAAAGCGCAAAAGATGGATTACAGGAGAATCAGGCAGCACTGAATAGACCATTAATTTGATAAAGCTGAGTTTGAATGCTTATAAAACTATGTTGACAGCCCCAGGGAGTGTGACAGCTTCTTCAATTAACAATTGATGCTTATATAAGAACATCCGTCTGTAAGTTATTCATGATTCCTTATGCCAGTTGTTGTCATAAATCCATATGTATGCAAGTTAATAGATTTCCACCGCTGTATGACAAGATTTTCCTTCTCCATCTGACCCTGCCATATGCCATAAGACGTCTCTTTTGTCCATATTCACTGTCTAATTATAGCCAGCCTGTTTTGTTTTGAGAATACACCTGTGAAGAAGAATGACCAGAAACTGTATGCAAACTATATTAATTATGCTCATGTTTTTACTTGAAGGCTCACATAGTCCTTTATGTGTTGAAAATACTGATATTTTACGAACTTTGGGTTTATGAAACCTTTTGAATATTTGTTGTACTTTGAAAAGTTTTTAATTTAAAGGATCAGTCTGTAATTGTATTTTGACGATGTAAAGGGTTTAAATTAACACACATAGTTTCACCCAGAAATGGTTAATCAGCAGTTCATCTATAAATCAAGATTCAGAGATTACAAGACCTTTTTATTACAATATTTCCAAAACAAAAATAATTCTGCCTGCAGATGTATCTGTAGAGGTCAAGTTGAGACCTTTTCAGGTGACTGAGTAGTGCATGACAGAAGATACGAATGATAAATAATGTGATAAAACAGGAAATTGAGTAAGAAACTTTTTCACCTTTTAAATCAGTTTGTTTACACACAGCACTCCCTTTTCTTGAGCTAAGTGCAATATTAGCATACTAAAGTCACAATAATCAATTTAAATCAGTTAATCTGATTTTTGTTTGCAGCTTGGACAACACACAGAAAACAAAATGGACTTCAGAAAATATTCATAAACTTTGATTTAGTTGTTTTTATGTGTTAGTCATTAAAATAGCAATTAGTCCATGAAGTTGGGAGTAACAGCAGTTCCCAGTCTTGTGTTGTATTTTTGGGGGTGAGGGTGACCCTTTTGATTGGATTCAGTTTACAGACTGTACCTTTAATGGTAGTTTTGTCAGTTGCATGAGGCTTCAACACACATCCAAACTCCATAACAAGAATTTCATCATTCTGGAGAGTAAGCTGTTTTTTTTTTTTTTTACAAAAATTTTGGAAATTAAAGTATTTGGAGATGCAGTTTTCCCACCACCATGACACTAAAAAGAATATATTTATCTTTCACTGGAACCTGAAGACACAAACGAGCTGTGCCAAGTGAAACGCAGGCATTAACATGCTGTCGTGTTTGCGGGTTCATACGTTGACAGACGGGTGGATGCATTTGATGCCCCCCATCCTTCACTACACCCACCCAGCCGCATATTAACTACATCTCCTGCCACTGCCAGCGTATTGATTTCTCACCCCCCCCACCTCTTTTCTCTATTCTTAGGGACATAATGTCACAACATGAGCATTTTACTACTTAGTGTGAAAGAACAAGGAATTTGACACAGTCACCTCGCACATTATTAAAGCATCAAGTTCACTAATTGCGGGTTGAAAAGTGGCATTGCACTTTATTAACTTGAGAAATGTGATATGTGGTGGACAGGTGTGAATATTAAAACAAAGGGGAAGCGAGAGAGAAGTAGTCAAATGTGTTGCTTTGTTGCCATATATTGAGCTGTAATATAAATCAACAGGGAGGGGTGGGGGGGAAATTCGTGCTCTTTCAAAAAGTGTTCATAACTTTCTTAACTCATTCTCAAATTGTCTTGGATTTTTGATATATTTCCATTCCATTAACATGTAAAGTAAAACACAGCAGCAGCAATAAAGGTGGTGCTGACTCTTATTGGAGACATGTTCAGAATACGATGCGCAATACTGCAATTTATGTGGTACTAAAACATACTTTTCTGTCCCAAAAGCTCTGGGTAAAATAATATTTGAGGTAAATGCATACTTTGTTGGCAGTGTGATGAATTTCTGGCTTTGGCACCCCTAGTGGCAGTATCAAAATGCACTGTGGCAGATAGTAACTGTTAACCTCCTCAAGAAACCAGCACATAGTACCAAATTTGCTCTCTGAGTCCTTACCGCCTAATCTGTGGCACTTTGCTGCATGACATCTCCCCCTCTCTCCCTCTCTCTCCCTCTCTCTTCCCACTTCCCTGTCTATCTTCAGCTGCTCTTGTCCAGCAAGGGCAAAAAAAACCTTAAAAATATATATATTTTTTTTTAACCATTTCTTCAATTAAAACCGATGTGACCACATGTAAAACCATAGATATAAAAACATCCAATTTGACGTGCCCTGTGTAAATGTATTTCACTTTGCATTCACACAGTAACACGGTCTCATGATCCCAAACACAGCAGCCTTGTTGGATGCATTTGGGGTTAAATGATACGTCACATGCTGTAGATTACCCTCATCAGATCACATGAAATAATGTCTTTTCGTGGATGCAGACCTGCCCACTGTATGATCAGCTTGTTAGCCATGTCTGTTATGATATTATCCCATGTCAGGTTCACTTATCCTCAACAAATAGTCACATTATTGCTTCAGTGAGGACTCAGCAGTTGTGACAGGCTGAGGTCATGGAAGGGTCCATTGTTTAGAATAAAGTTTTGTAAGTTTTGTTTTCAATGTGACATAATAAAATTGAAGAAGTATTTATATAACTGTCCGTATGAGTAAAAGAGAAGTTTATGGTCTGCAAATTTTCAGCTGACTGAAATATTTCATAATTACATCCCTATTCAAATTATTTAGTTTGGAAGTTGCCTGGCAGTGAACCAACAAACAGGTTTTATTGCACCACAAACAGAAGCTTTTTTTTTTTTCTCTCTGAAAGAAGCATCATCACCAACTTTCCAAACCGGGTGTAAAAACTAGAGCGTGACAGCTGCATTTAAATATGAAATAGCTGCAGATTTGGTTTCAGACACCTTGTACTGTGTGCAAACAAAGCCACCGTTTCCACCAGAGAAAAGAGAATGCATTTAAAGCACCTCTTTGTCGTTGTTCAGAACTGTGTTCCCTTTGTTTCCATTTGTCTCTTTTTTTAGGGGAAAGAATGGGATGAAATATTTTTAAACAGTAATTACCTGGCTGGGATCCGACATGCAGGGATTAATGGGTGACTGCGGAGCACCAGGTTCGGCAGTGTGTTGGAAGGTAAGGGGGTGTGTGGGAGTTTGTGATGGAGTGGTGGTGGTGGTGGCAGTGAAGGGGGGATGCCGAACACAGAGAACCAAAGACTGGCAGAATTCTGCTGCAAGTGTCTTTTCTTTATCCAAGCTCAAGTCACTGCTTCACGCCAAGTCCGTCACAAATGAACAAGACAGATTTAGCCCTCTCGCCTCATCCCACTCCTTCCAAATCCATTTGCTAAACGTCTGTTTTCATGCCTCCTGAAACAATATTGTTACATGTTTGGGGTTATTTTTACCTTCTTCGCTCTGGCCCACTCCGTCGCACAAGTCGAATTTTTACCGAGGAGTTAAGCAAATCTGTAATCGTGCTTTGTTCGGGAACCCTGTTTTGCATGTAATTGACAATCACAAGCGATTTTTGATCAATTCATATCACCACAAAGCACTCGAAACCGCCTGCTTGGCCAAGCTTACATCACTGGAGTCGAAGAATGCTGCAGTGCACTTTGCGCTCAGAACTCAATTAAGCATGTCCTTGGAGTACAATATCTCTGGATTCTTTAAGTCGTTTGGATAGTGCAGAGAGGCGATGAGGTGCTCTTACAGATGGCGTGCGACTCAGACTGTAATTAAACAGATCAGTGTCTAATACACAGTCTGATATCCAGCAGCAGTGCAGCCAAATCTCTGTGGGAAGAACTTCCTGAGGTTCTCAGGAGCTTCTCAAGGTCGCTGCAGTCACTTCCGATTCTCCAGCAGTTTTTGGCTCTGAGCAGCCATTGGCTACGTAACTTTAGGTTTTTCGGTTTTCATGATTTTTGTTGCAATAGCAGTGAACTGGGCAGACATGGCAATTGTTAATGTTTTACTTTGCCACTATGTAGCTTCTCTGTTAGCAAACTAAAATATTTTGGATGCACTGAATAATAAACTCAAATGTAACTCTATTCTATCATGTTGGATCCAGTGTGTTCTGACACTTTTAGTAGCTTAATTTCTTTCATTTGTCAGGTACAGTAAACTTGTGATAAAGACAGGTTTGATGAGACTCCACTTCCACTTTTGTACAGACTGATATTGATATATAGTGATATTTTATGTCAGCCTTTTCTTACAGAATTTGTGGTGGACATGACTTGCAGTCATCCTGCGTGCACAGCCTCAACCAGAAAAAAATATCCAATGATATGTCCTGCTTTGTAAAGCCTTTAAAAAGCTAACAAGCCCTGTCCTTTCACTGAGTGAATGGCTCTTAAGTCCTTGATTAAATGCTCAGACACAAAGTGCCATCTTGTCAGTAATGGAGTCAGAAATTTCTGCAACAAGGTGAAGTCTGGGTAGATGAGTAAGCACCACCTGCCATGAGTGTGTGTCATAGGGTGAATAATCTGTCAATTAAGCCCCCAAACACAATCCTCTTTAATGTCATCTTTATTGAACAATATTATTTTTGCCGCCATGAGAAACAACAGAAAATGTAGCTTCATATATATCATCACAAGTAGCAAATAAATCAGTGTGCTGTCCCATTGCTATTGTATAAGCTGAAGATGACTCTTTACGTTGTTGAAAAGAACAAAATGAAAGTTGTATTGCCTGTTCTTCTTGCACTATAAAATAGAGGATGCAGAGACTTTGTAGTGTGAGCAGAGGAAGTGTTACAAAGACGAGGAGCCCATCCTAAAACAGAGTTGATAAAGTTAACATCCCTCACTGTCTAGCTGCTTAAGCTTGAGGATTTTTTTCCTCCGTTGGACATGCTTAATGCAGGTTACAGTGGAACGTGACATTACCCCAATAAACATTAAAGCAAGTCACATACTGAAATACACTGAAATATATCAGCTAAATGAATAGAAATGTAAAGAACCGATTATATGATCAGACCTTGTATGCACTAGTTTTAGTTTGGGGAACAGGATCGGGTTGCAGTTTATTTCATACTAGTTACTAGGTACGACATTAAAACTTGTGAAATTTCTTTACTAGTAAAGACTTAAAGACAGGACGTCACTGGGTGTAAATATTTAGTAACAACTAAGAACGATAGTGTGTGTGGTTCAGTTGGTGTTAAACACATATACCATAGATGAGCATCTTGTAGGCCTAGTGTGCCACAGTTAGTGACAGCTGATAGGCAAGGACACATTAAATGATTTATGAACACGCTTTTTGAAGCTGAAAAGTTGGAATGGTGCCAATTACTGAATTAGACTGGAGTCATTTTACTACACCAATGAACAAAGGTGTGTGAAACTCTCGAATGTAAATGATTATTCAGTAAGATATCTCATATAATGGATCTTAATACACAGACTAACATTGTATCACATCATAAGATGCTTTTTGAATTATTAATCATTTAGTCACTTAAAATTGTTTTTTGAAGGTGAAATAGACCAAGGGGCTTGATTAAGGGCAATGCAAAAACTTATAAAGGCTTTCTCCAAAATATGCAAAATGCATATGCAGTATACCGGTGAATGAAAAAAAAAATCAAGGTTGGAACTTAATGTGTTTTTTATCTGTAATTCCAGGATAATGAATCAAATCCATTAATAATTGGGGTCAGGTGAGTTGTCAGGTGTTTTGAAATGTTATTTTCTGAAAAGAGAAAGCAAAGCTGCTGATCAGAAGGAAATTAAAAAGCCCATCTAGCTGAACTGTTAAGACTTGTGAAATTGTCTCGCCTGTCATTTGAACAGAGCCCAAGAGGAGTTTCAAGGTTGCTGAACACTTTGTGAAATCTCCTAAGTCGCCTTTTGTGTCAGTTGCTGAGATTCTGAGAATTCATTTGATAAAAAGAAATGTCACATGACATTTAGTTTGTCTAGCTTAAAGTTCAACAGATTTTCCTTTAGAGTTGTATATTACAAAAAGACACGTTTTAGTGTTTTATAACCATCAGTGGCAGAAAAGCAGGTTTTGGTAATAAAAGTACTTTAGTTCAAAGTTTTTTTTTATTTCAATAAAACAATAAAAGCTAGTGTTGTTCATCACAGGAGCAGGATAAATATTCTGGATTTATATCAGGTGATAAAGCAGCAAGTCTCATAACATGCTCCAATAATCTACCTGCTCTAATTACAACAGCAATCATAAAATGTCAGAATGAAAAGCAATATAAACAAAGCATAACATTCAAGACGACAATATTGCACTGATTGATATAGCAGTGATGTCTAAAGTTATTTCTGTATTTCTGGATTCTGGTTTTACTTCTTTTAGCCCTGAAATAAGACACTTTGTTAATGACAACAAACAAAGAGTGACAAAGTGCTTAATTAAGACAATGGAAAAGATAGTGTCTGATCACAAAGGAGGAGACTGATATTTTTATGAGCAGATAGGCTGTTATCTGACAGTCTGGCTGATAAGATCACAGTGAAGCCTTAAGAAATAATACGTTTTAGGTAGGGTGAATCAAGATCAGCATTAATGTGATCAGTGCCATATGCCAGTATGAATCTAATAGACTGATAATCTCGTGTCTCACTGCAGGCGGAACCAATCTGTGTGCGATAAGGAGCTCACATTTGGGGCTGATCAGCTGCACCGTCACATCGGACCCGAACATGAAAATAAATCTCCCATTAAGATCTGAAAACAACAAGGAGAAGCCAGCAAACCGAAGAGAGCACATGAGATGTGCAGATACACTGATAGCATCTATGTCTGCTTTGAGCTGTTAAGTCACCTTACTCACATCTAACTGTCAACACAACATTTTTTCAACTTAAATTTAAAAAAACAACCATAAAATGACGTAGAAGTCGCATGTTTTTTTCCATAAAATCCAATGTTGTGGTTTAATTTAACTTCTTTAAAAACACATGAATTAAATGCATATATTTAGTAAACAGTAATAATGTTTTCTCAACTCTTTGTACCTTCAGGCTCACTTTCACATTTAGTATGTTTACATTGCTGACCCTTATTTGACATTTTCTTTGATATGATCGAACAGAGCAGTTCCCCCCCCTCCCATCTCTCCTTCTCCATTATGGAAAAATTATTAACATCTGCTACACAGACATCAGGAGAAGTCATGCATGCCTTAATGGCCCCTTGTTTAGTCATTTATGGGTAAGCATGTCATTATTTCAGGATTTATGATCAACCAGATAGAGAATGCATTCTCCCAGAGTTTCACCTAGCAATTATTTATTTTGATTTTTATGGCAAGAAAGTTTCTTATCCTCCCTCACTATCCAATTAATGCTGATGATCGAGCATGTCTTAGTGCTTTAGCTTTTGTTTTTATCTGCGTTTATGTCCTTTGTTGGAATGCAAAACATTTTGCGATGAGCCTGTTTTGGAAAAAATAAAACTGTGTTAACAAGTTTAGAGTGAAATGTACAGTATATCCAGGACAACCAAATAATTTAAAGTAAGTCTGTGAATAAATCATGATTTCATTAATTAATATCTGTATTTGTTCAGATAGTTGATAAAATGCTTTATTTAAGGAGTTCACCCAAATCACTAAAAGGCCTAAGTTCCACATGTACTCTTAGTGAGCTATGATGGTTTTGGTGTCATGTGCTGAGATTTTACAATATCTTCCTTCCTGGTTTTTAAAGTATTGTTGATGGACAATATTGTCCCACAATGCAAAGGAAATGGAAAAACTGCTCACAGCTGTAAGGAATAGTATGGGAGGCATAGTCACATAGGAGGATTTTTGGGTTTTGTAGTTTATGTAACTCAATCCTTCTGCCATGTGCAGCCTTTAACATCCAAAGGTGCCACATGCAGCTTTAAAAGTTATTACAGCATGAAGATAGGCCCACAAGGAGGTGACACGAGCAAGTAAAATTCATTCAGCACAGGTTATTGATATGTACCTTTCCCCTGACAACACATGCATGCACACACATAACACCCACACACACACATGCATTCCTACAGTCACAGCATCTTGCACAAACCTTTCCTGACATTCTGTCCCTCTGCCCTGGAGCAGCCCCGAGGAGGCTGCCTCAGATCAAGGTCATCACATCACATAGTCCCCGAAGCTGCAGATGGAACAGTCAATGAATGTTGTAAAGCCTGAAAACAGCCCTTACATCTACAGATGACAAGTTTCGCTCCAAAACGAGAGATGACATGAAGTGCACCTGCTGCTTCAAAATGATTGATTGCACAAAAGCTAAAACAAATTACTCTCTAGACGATGTCAGTTGACAAAATAAGACAATTTGCACATATTCTGTCTGCGATCCCGGAGGCACTAAACAGTAAGGTGGTGATTTTTGATTCCAAAATTAACACAGAATTTCAGAGATGAATTCCTCAAATCATCTTTGGCAAGTTGAAGAGCACAGACGAGGCCTCTCTCTCTGACTTGAACCGAAATGAGGATGCACAGAGGGTGTGTGGGGGGTTTCATCGCAAAAGCCACCATCTGGTGTCAGTGCGTGGTGTTGCTCACCATGACCAATTGTGTCATTAGATTATTGAATAATTAGAGGAGGGATCATGTCTACCCAGAGAACATGCCTTTCAAGTGTATTAGTGTGTGTGACTGAGGTCTTGATCACAAAGGCTACATGGTATCCGCAGAAATATGTTTGGGAGGAAAATGGAAAGTTATAAACAAAGTTTGGCACAAACTCATGTGGCTTTCATTAACTAGAAATGACAACAAAACATGTCAGAGTAGGTGTCAGGCTTTTTTAAACTCTATTTCTTTTACACTACTTAATTTTGTAGTAAAACTCTTAATATGAGAGTCTAAATTCCAGTTTCCTGTGTAGTCACTGTATCTCCCTGTGAGTAGAGTCCCTGTTGAGTTGAAGGAGGACTTTAAATGAGTCCTACATCGCTCTGGGCAGTGAGGAATATTTTATTAATGAAGACTGCACTTTGTCTCAGGTGAAATCGTCTCTAAAACGTCAAGGGACTGCCTTTGAAGCCATTCACTGCTACAACACCGAGCTAAATGGGTTTTCTCCCACTTTAGATCATACATTTACTGTTTAACTCAAGGAAACTGTGGTTTAGGAACTTTCTTTGTGGCCAGGTGGGACAGCGGAATGAAAGTAAGGATACATATGAAATCCCAGACTCTTATAAAGGAAATTAGATTAGTGTGGGTAGGCGGTTCTCAGATTTAAGTCTGAGTCAGCCACAAATCTCAGATGGAAGAGAATGATCCCAAAATGAGATATCCAGCATTTGAAAAGATTGACACCTACAGTACTCCTACAAAATGGATGTTAGCATGAAAATAAAGCACATTATGGTACTACTATTGAAGTTACAAGTCATTTAGAAACAACTGTTTCCCACATGCCTTGGTTTTTGTGAATTCCAGTCCTTAAAAGAAAATGATGCAAATGTCTTTTTAAAGGAGCAGTGTGTGGGATTTAGTGGCATCTAGTTGTAGTCAACTCGTGATAAACAGGCGCCTTATCTAGAACCAGTGTTTGGTTTCTCCATTTTTTGGCTACTGTAGAAACATGGTGGTTCAATGTGGTGAAAACAACAATAATCATTATTTTCCAGTGATTATACACGAATAAAAACATACCTATGGATATTATATTCCATTTATACCAATAGAGCCTCCTACATATTACACACTAGAGCTTAAATGAAACAACAGTGTATAAAAAAATAAAAAATGAACCTAACGATCTGCAGGAACGGAGCAATAATTCAAGCTGGGAATGTCAGCACAGGCCAAACTCCACATATCAACATCCATCGTTCACTGTAACCGTATTGTTTTAATATTTTTTCTGCTTCCAGCTTATGTCAGTAACTTATCTTTTAGTTTTATTACACAGATGGCGCTTCAACAAACAGCCAATGTATAAACAGCCAAGTGTCTTCATTTTAAGAGTTAGTCAATGGCACTTATAATTACCATAATTCAAGATAAATATTCATATATATGATTTTTGTGCACTTTTTTAAAAAACACTAACCATGTCCCTTGCTCATTTTCATCATTTAGCTGCACTTCCCCCCAAGGCTTTCCCCCTTTAAAGCCTTTTCTATAGTTCTGTCTGTCTCCATCGTTTCTCCACATTGGTCAGCTACTCACACTCCACACATGTGATTACAGGCTGAACTCATACATTTTAAAATAATGTATTTCATTTCACTGGTCACTGTTTTGACACTCTGGGACAATTAACTGGCCAGAATTTTTGCGGTGCTCCCGATGGACAGTCTGGGCCTATGCAGGAAATCATCAGATGTCACAAAGTCATGTTACTGTCTTGTTTTACTTGTTCATCATATGAAATGTAACGCTTAGGTTTAGGTAAACCAACTCCACCACCAGTGTTGGGCAGTAACTCATTACTAGCACAGTAAAGTAAAAAATATTTCCCCAGTAACTAGTAATGTAACTAATTACTAATTAATTTAAGTAAAGATATTTTATTTTCACAATGTTGTGGGGAGTTGCAGAAAAGTAATATAACTAGTAG
>NW_023339807.1:22576977-22636774 GCF_004916995.1 Morone saxatilis | reverse complement strand
AATAAGTAAAGTAATAACATTACTTTTAAAGTAATATAATAAGTTCCATTTTTTTGAGTAAGTAGGCCAACACTGTTCGCCACTTAGGGTCAGTACTATCTCACCTTAAAATCCCTTATGTAATTCAAAGTCTAATCATAGTTTATATAACACAGTTAACCCAAAGGTCTGTCACTCTCTATTTATCACCAAAAACAACACTACATTACATTTATAAAGTGTTATAGGCTACGTATTGTGTTGCGATTGTCTTTCATAAATAAATGTAAAGAAAAAAAGAAAAAAATAAATAAAGGTTTTCCAGTGGTCACCATACCGGAAGTGAATATTAATGGCGCAGTTGATTTGACAAACAAACGTGACAGACAAAGGAAACGCGGGAGCTTTCCTGGATGGTATTTTTGGCTCGATAAAGAGAAGCACACAGGTGGATAAAATGTTTGTGGTTTAAAGTTCATTTGAAAAGACTAAACTGTACAACGCATCTTCTTGTGTGAGTGTGTGTCAGTATAGCATGTGTATATTCTTAATTAGGTTAATTAGTTAATTAGGTGAACCTAGCTAAAACTAGCCTTGCAGTCTATAGACAATGCAAATGCCCTGCATGTCTCTGTCATCATTTTACTTAAGTACAAGTACAAAAGCATCAAAATATGCCATAAGAAATATTAATTATTTTAATTATTAAGTCATTAGTGTGTGCACCACTCATACACTAATCTGCAAAGTAACTAGTAGCCTATAACTAAATTTATACAATAAATATAGTGGTGTAAAAGGTACAAGGTCCTCTAAATTGTACTTAGAGTTCTTGAGTAAATATAATGTGTGTTACTTCCCACCACTGTTGCATATGTAGTATTTAGTTCAGTTGCTGCTATTTGCTTAAAATTGTTTATAATATTAAAGGCAGAGCCCCACTTTTATTTAATGGTTATAACATTTTAGATTATAGCTACTGCATTAAATCATGACTTGTAAAAGTTACTTGAATGAAAAAGAACAGACATGAGTTGCCACACTGCAGTGTTGATTTCCCCGTCATCCCTGTCCTGATGGTACAAATGTTGATCACGTACGAGGCTGGTTTGAAACAAGCGCTTGCATTCTTCGCTCACATTTGACAGTTTGTGGTTTATGTCGTGATCACTGATGTTTTGATGCACCTGCAAATGAGGAAATAATGCAGACAATACAGTGACCTTTTCATTTATTTCTGATGTGGTTTTGGCAAAAGCAGCGTACGTGACCCTGTTTTTTAAACCTTGCAGCAGTTAAGAATTTCAGCCACCTGCTCATGTCATTGGACAGGAAGTCTCACAGTTGATCTGTCTTGTTCCCTTTGCACTCAGGTGTATGCATATGTGACTTACCATGTGTGACATTTAAACTGTGGTTGAAAAGTACAACAGCATTTGCTAAGAATTTCCCCTCAAATATTAAAATAAAACAAAAAAACATTTGAGTTTATATTGTGGGCTTTCATTCATGTCTCTAAGGCCTGTGTAGTGACATTCTGGTCATGTGCTGAGCTTATTTTATCCAACCAGTTTATTTAAAATAGTGAATTAAAGTGGCAGGTCTAGTGTCTGTTATCTTGTCATCCCTGCCGCCCTGAGATGCATGTGACAGGCTCTCTGACTCCTAGTCACACGGGTTTTATGGCATTTCAAGCCTCTCGTTGAAATGATTTATGTGGTTGGCACAGATGTTGCTCAGATCCTGATTTTTCATTCAATTACTGAATCTATCTTGCTGTTTTAATTATGGCTATGAAAAGTCCCATATCCCTCCTCTTCAGCTGCACTCCTCAGCCCATATTAAGGCCCTGAGATAACGTGGCCATCCATGCTGCTGTCAGGTACTCCTTCCTGTTCCCTCTTTTATTTATGTTGAGTTGTTGCTTAGGCAGGTACTAGTAGCTGGAAGGTTGTGCTGTAGTTCAACACAACCATGTAGAAGTTAAAGAGTTAGACATATAATGGCAGTGAGGATCAGAAGGGGATACATAGTACTTCTGCGTTGGATGTATGTGAGGTCCTGTTGTCCTTGCTGTCAGCTGTTTGGGAAAATTTGGAAAGTTTTCAGTGCCACATGAATTTAATTATGACTCTAATTTACTTTAGTCAGGAAAAGAGGAATGTCCACTTACTGTTGTTATCCCAAGAAAGTAAAATTGTGACAGTGACACTTTATTTAATTTCTGGTCCATGTCCAGCTACTGTGCTGATATTTTTATAAGTGAATAAACTCTTTTTTTTGTGAACTATTCCTGACAACATAGGTGTAGGTCAATGGGGATTCAACAGTAACCATAAAACTGAATAGTCATTTGCCAGTTTATTAGGTACACCTAGCTAAAACTAATGCAGTCTAATACAAGAGTCAGTGCAGTCTAATCCTACTTTCATGAAGGTTATAATGTTCAGCTTTAGTTGATTGAACTGTGTGATCATTTTGCAGGATGTAGTCTGTGGTGCTGCTGAATTGTGAGGCCAGTTTTGACGACAAGGTGTTCCTGGCACCTCCTAACACCTTAGTGCTGCTGTAATCAAACTAGCTTTCATGTGTCTTGGAGGCTGTGTTCAGTCCAGCCATGTTCACCGGGAGGCTGTGTGAACCTATTGTCACCCATTGGTTTGTGAAGTACCGTTTTTAGCCGTCACCATTGGTCACACAAGATCTTGTATTAGAGCTAAACAATACACTAAAATATGTTTCTGAAATGATTTTAGGTGAGGAATAGGCTTGATTCATCTTAATGTTCATTTGTGGTATGGTTTTTTTATTGCAGCTAATGGAGTGCCCCCTGTATGCTAGCGGCAGCTACAGCAGCAGCTACAGCAGCAGCTAGCGGAGTTGAGGCAGATCAGCCAGAGGAAAAACCAGATAATATTTTCACCACTAATAAAGTGATTGTTTATTTGACAAGACTCAAATATATATTTCTGAAAGGAATTTAGTAAGTGACATTAACTCTCCATTTTCACTCACTAACTATTGGTATGCATCCGCAGTCGCTTCACACAGGACCTGGTCCCAATGCAACTTGTCAGGCAAATCCATAAAAAGGAATTTGGCTACTACAAGCACAGACAACCTGGTTCAAAATGTTAATCTGGAATTAAAACAAATGTTTACATACCTCAACATGCTTTCTCAGGTTGGACAGCAAATGTTTGTAGGCCGTGATGAAGTTTGTGTGCGGTAAACAGAGCAAACATTTCAACTATATGAATCTTTCTTTATTTGGAAAAATATCAAACTTGGACTTCAGATATCGCCATGTGTGCTCTGGGGAGGAATGTTCATCTTTATCTGCAGTAGCCATCATGACCACCAAGTTAAATTCAGCTGTTCAAAAAAATGCAGAAAGCACTCTGAACATGACTGACATTTTTCTCCCGTGACGAACTCAGCGTATGACCTATTGCATTTTAGAAAACAAAAGAAAATTCATCCGCTGTCCACCCCTGTCCACAACCAGACATTTTACTACACCTATAAGCTTTTGACACCATCAAATATCTGAACAAATATAACAAAAGCATTGTGACAGTCCATATTTCTGAATCCTGTTTGTAGTGTAGAAGTTTTAGGATTTTTGTTCAGCACAAACTTGTCTTTTTTTTTCTCCTCTGAACTTTATAAAATGCAGTTCTGTCACTCATTTTGTTTCAATTAAGCCCCCCCCACCTTGTTTAGATGCAAATCTTATTAATTTCTTTCCAGAGTTTGTCACACTGCACCTCGCATCTTTCACTTTGGCTTCATTGAAATGATATTCAAACATCCACAGAGCACAACTCTTGACAGTCAAATGGCAGCTTGTGTGGCATAACAAGCTGACTTATCTTAAGTTGATAAGATAGATAACAAGATGCACATCCTCAGTTCTCGGAAGTGCACACCAGCAGCCGTAGAGGCGCTGCACTCATCTGAAGCTCTCTCCTCAGTCCTTGGAGTATCAGCTTGGCGACGCACTCTACCTGCTTTTTTTTTTTTCTCTCTGAGGTTTTGTTTTTCCTACTTAAGTGGCTGAGCTCTTCTCCACGGTTCCAGCAGACCTCATGCATTTTTATTGCCATCTGGAGAATACCAACAGGTCTTAACAAGGGGGCTCTCGTTGTAAAAACTGCTTACCGCGGAGACGGACTTAGAGTCAGCTCGACTCATTTGACTGGTTGTGACCTAGTGTGCGTTTTCATGTCACTGTTCATGTGCATGTGTGTGCGCACATATTTTAGTTTGAAAGAATTATACAGACAGAGCTTGCTCATATGCTTCAGTACATTTTGTTTGTGTTGGTATAACACACAAGCACAAATAATTCTCGTCTCGTGCCTCCTCCCTCCTCCCCTCCCTTCCCTTTCCCCTTCCCAGGAGCACCAGAGTTTGATGGGCCATCCCAGACGCCGGTTGACATTTTGTCCCCAGTCCGACCGAATGCCACATACAAAATTCACTCAGGCGAGAAGCCAGGAGGAATACCCAGCTCCCTCCACCCCCGGCGTGTGCCTCTCAGTGGGGAGTGCAAGGTGAGCAGAACTTGAGCTTGTCATGGCTGCACGCCTCTGACAAACATAAGTAGATGCTAATGGCAAAATCGTGACAGAGCAGAGTCCCACCACCATATGGCTAATTGCCACAACAATATCCTCTGTGTTATTAATCACGTTTTCATAGTGTGCCATGATAATTGGAATAATTAGGAGGGGAACAGGCACTGGGATGCCTCTGAAACATCCCTTGCTCGGGAAAAAAAATACAAACCCTGCAAAAAATGTGTCACTTTCCCTTCTTCGTCCCCCATGTTTGGTCCTCCCTTCTGCCCAACAGCAGTTTCACTCACCTTCTTCCCCTTTCTTATGCCTCATGCTTCCTCTTCTTATTCCTCCTTTCTCACTGTCTCATTCCCTCAGCCTCCTTTACCTCGCTAATCGGTCTCTAGCTCCCCATTTCCCCATTACCCCATCTTGTTTACAGTTTTGCAGTGAAAAATGAAGTTGATAATTAATGAATACAGTGACATGGGGACCTTGGCTGTGAGTAGTTCTGGGGTGTGGTGGGGGGCATTTCAGGTAGCTGAATGAGGCCACATGCCCCACTGAGTCTGAACAATGAGTGTGTGGGGTTAACCCTTTGTGGGCCAGGCTGTTGCTTTCTCAGCAGTTTTTGTACAGTAATGGTGGTTGTCACTTTGTGAACAAGAAGTAGAACTATAGATTGTTTCTGTGGATGGGAGCTTTTTTAAAGTGAGGTCAGTTAGGCATGTCTGAATGCCTGTTGTAGATAAAACTGGTGTGAAATATGTTACTTAATCAACTGGACCTGTTATAAAAAATGTATTAATTTTAAAAATTGTATGAAATCAGAGACCTTCAAAATTTAATGAGTAGTCCTCAAGAACTCCTTTATAGTGTCCTGTGGGTTGTGATTTACTATGCAGCAATCAGCTCTGCTGTTTGGCCCATAAATCTCCCTGTTTATCCAGGAGCAACCTTAACGTCTCAGCGATAGCCCCGGCATTTTGAAAACCTAACTTTTATTGATTCTGACAGCGAGTCAATCAATAGGACATCTGTAGCATTAGAGGGCTATTCTGGTTGTCTGGGCTGCCTCTGCCAGTCTAAGAGAGAGAGAGATCCAACTTTTTCTGGGCAAGTCTTAATGAAGATGTCTTTCCTTGAGCTGCATGACCTCCATCTGAAAAATAATGAGCAGAAAGAGGAGATACAGGGATGGAGATCGTAAGCGGGATAGGAAGGAGTAATCATAGATAGGCAAAGGGAGTAAATAGGGTATAAGTATGCTGTGATATCATGCCGCTTCAGTGATCATGGCAGTGATCTATGAGAAGTATAAGACCCTGTTTCCACCCCCATTCCTGGTTTAATGGAAGAGCACTGCTCGGGTACATGACATTACTATTTTTATTAGAATACATTTTTTTCCAAAGTATTATCTTGACATGTTGATGAATTGATTAATCACAATTAATCAATCAATATGTTCATTGACTAAAACTAGGGAATAATGGGGAAAAATAATTATAAATCTTGTTTAGAATTGGATTCTGTATTTATTTTCCATGTATTGATTTATTTATTTTTCCTTTTGGATGAGTCAGCTCCTTAAAAAAGAGTCAGAGCCATGTATTTGGAAGTCCCATGGTTTTCCAGTGTAAACTACGTGCATAAAGCTAAAATAAAATATAAAAGTCTCTTGTGTACAGTGTGAGTGCAGTCACTGTGCCTTAGGTAATACAGGTGATTCTGGACAGGTATTTGTATTCCCATTCTAGTTTGGAAATACTTGTGGAATTCTTTTTATGGATGCTGTTGAGCAGAGTGTTGAGGTATTTTTGAGAAAGTTTGATGAGGTTTGCAGAATCACTTGTTGTATATTATCATTTCACTGTTTTCTCTAATCACTCTGAGGGTATCCATAATGACTAGATTCTCCATTTAAGCAATTAGCCTCTCTAGGGCACCCTGTTAACACCATTCACACCTCCCTCAGTATCGCTTATCAACACTTCAGATGACACAGCCAAAGACCAAGCTATTTTTTCACTCCCCACTTCCCACTCATTCAGTTCTCTTTTTCACAGCTCTCTCTCTTTCTCCATCACTCTCTCACTCTTACATAGACATGTAGCCTACATGAATGCTAACGCACTTAACACACATGCACATTCAGGCACAGATGCCCACACGTCATCAGTCTCAGAACTGAGCTTAAATTTTGATACAAACATTTGCCTGGAGCGAGAAATGACTCTCCGTTGGGTAAAGCAAGAGGAGAATGCCGTTGTACCAAAGTCCGCAGGCTAGCTAGCTGGTCTCCCACTTAGCTGGAGGCTGGCAGGCTGAAAAAAGTTTCTAGGGTTTTCCCGTCCATATTCTGAGCTAAACGGCATCTACAACGTCGGATGGTAAAATTGGAATGTCTCCAACAACTGTTTTAATAATACTCATGGTATTTGTTTCTGTTGAATACTAACAAAGCATGATTGTTACCATTTCATATTTTTCTTCTAAATATTTCTTCAATGTTCCTCAACACAGAAAAACAAGAGTCTCCTGGGTAATATAAATAATAAGAAATTGTTTTCACTACATGGGACATAAAAAAAAAGTAATCTTTAGCTTTAGCCCGTCCGTTAGCTCATTAGTTTTATGTTGGTCAGAATTTAAAGCTCTGTGAATCAGAAATACGGCCACCATATTTTCTCCTACACATTTGGCAGGGCAGCGGCGTTTAGTTGGTTGCAATCAGCAACTTACTGCCAGATGCCACTAAATCCTACACACTGGTCCTGTAAGGCTAAGTGTTTCACTTCCAGACATTGTATTCGTGTCTGCATTAGATGCAAATGTTCCCCTTTCTTACCTGTTGCCTCTTTCTCTGGACTTCAGTCTGCTGTCCGTCGCTCTCAGGCATTGCCCACTCAGATTAACTCAAACAACCTAATTATTTGGGCCTTTTCAACATCTGCTTGCAAGAAATGTTTACGGCCTGTCTGCAACTCCAATCTGCCAGGCAGACATCAAATACCCTGTGACGTTATTTGTTTATAGTTGTCTTACAGACGTGTGTGATATATGCTGAATAGACAAAAAAGAATTATGGTTCTTGTATAGAATCAGGAGGAAGGGGCCCAGGATGCTCCTCTACCCCCCACGTTGTCATTTCAGACAGTTATGGACCCAGAAATGGCAAAAAGCAGCTGCTCCTCTGACCATAAAGCCCTGAGCCGAGCCCTTAATTGTTCCTCTGTAGAGAGGGAATTATCTCCACCCAGGCCCACCCTGGGGAAGAGGAGATGAGAAAAGAAGAGGAGGCAGGAAGAGGAGGGGCAGGAGGGGATGTGTGGATGGACAAAATGGCAGGATGGATGGCAAGGTGTGGGCAGATTTTGGCACAGCCACCTGAGGGAGTGGGTGGCAGGTTGAGAAGTCTCCCTCATTCACAGCTTCTCTGGAAGCCAAAGACTTGAGACTGAAACTGGGTCATGACTGAAATCAGGGTACGGGATTTTGAATTTATTTGATTGTATGTAGGCTGGTACTTCGCAGGTTTGTATTTTTATAGTTTAAACCACCATAGTTTATTCAGGTTAATGCTATTCACACTTAGATTACTCTTGTTAGATAGTTCTATGTATTGGCCATGGAAAATGTTTTTTAATAGTTGGCAGGTTGTATGACAGGACACATTTCTGGTCAACAGTTTAACCAGTTAACTGTCACTGGTGACACTGGCCTCAGCATGGATTAAAGGATCTTAATAAAATGTTCATGTAAGATGGATCGCTGTTATTATTCCTCCTCTACAGACTGCCTGTAAGATAGGCCTGCGCAATATAAGGGAAATCTGTGATGTGTGATAACACTGTTCAATACTGGGATGGCAATATAGCTTAAATAAACAAACATTAAAGAGTTCATATTAGCTATGCAGTTCCTATGTCAGCCTGGTTGTCTTTATATTCAGAACTGGATTAGAATTGTATATTTTAAATATAACTAAATGTTATTTGTAGAGCAGCAGCTGTGATGTTTACAACAGCAAAGTCACTATATAAACTCAATAATATCTCACAGGAAACAAACCTAAACTCTCAATAAAATAAATCATATTCCCGACATCAAATTATTGAGTGAAGTGTATGTAGTTCATAGGGTTGGGTACCGAAGCTCAGTTCCATACGACAATGACCGATCT
This sequence comes from Morone saxatilis, assembly GCF_004916995.1. Classification (NCBI taxonomy): domain Eukaryota; kingdom Metazoa; phylum Chordata; class Actinopteri; family Moronidae; genus Morone; species Morone saxatilis. Next base: position 22,628,044 of record NW_023339807.1, on the reverse strand, counting down.
ACTCAACCCAGATGCCCATTGAAATAGTTGTTGTCTGGGGTGGATGTTACAGGCTACAGGTTCATCGCCACACGTGTCATCCCTGGTTAACATTACTACAACTCCCTTTCACTTGAAAGTATTCCAACACCAGCCGGACAACAACAAATGTTTAAAAACAACTGCGTGTGAAGGGGGGAAGCATCTGGCGACAAATAGAAAGCAGAGCGGTGTACCATGCTCGACCGCCTGCGTGACCCCATGCCAAGCACATCAGCCGGCAGCGTGGGCATCCCTGGCCCTGGTCATGGAGAGCATAGATACGAAGCTGCTGTCTTAGCCAGCAACTAAGTTTAAATTAGTTTGATGTGTGGAAAACTAAGCTAAAGACAGCTTGTGTTTTAGATTGTGTTTGTAATAATTCACAATTAGCCAAGCTTGCACGTAGCGTTTGTGTAAAACGTGGTAGTGTTGGATGAGAGACTGTGGACAGAGCACAGACACCGACACCGTATTAGCTCAGTAAACAGTTTCCTAACGAGTTTATGGTCTCAATCGCTAGTTTCAAGTCTTCCTCCATACATTATTATGTTCATTTAGTAAATTATGGTCCAGTTTAGAGTAAAGTTGATGTTGAAGCTGCGTATATGCTTTTTGGCGTGGCAACCTTGTGATTGACAAGTCACTCTCAGTGAGACTGTCCACCGCACGAAACTAAGACAAAACCGTCAAAGTAGGCAGTGCTAATATGAAGCAAGATTGTGTTACTGTGTTGCCTATTTCTCACTCCTCAAACCAATGGGTGACGTCACAATAGTTTCACACTTGGAGGAGTAGGAGTGCAACTAAGGATTGTGCTTGATTATTTACTCCTTATTTCGACTAAGGTAACCAACCAAAAGTCCAAAGACAGATATTCAATCTACAATGACTCAAAATACAGAAAAGCAGCGGATCTTCACATTTACCAGAGTTTGAGCAAATATCAAAATATTTGATGATACATTTTCTCTCAGTCAACTAATCAATTAAGAAGTCATGTCAGTGTTAATTAGGATCCTCGTGTTTTATCCTTTACTCAATTTAATCACTCCTTACCTGTCCCACAAACACACACACACACACACACAAAATACCTTTATGATTACTGTGACTCCTAAAACTTTGAACTACTGTTACTAATGATATTTCTACCAATGCCTAGTGCATTGGTAGAAATATCATAATCACTAAAGATAATGGACTTTTCACTACTGATGGTGTTACTACTACAGTTGCCACTGTTAAAACTGCTAGTGTGCCGCTACTACACGTTCAAGCTGTAACAACCACCGTTCTCTTATCTCTTACAACTTGGTTCAAGCGTTTCCATCAAAGGCCTCCTCCAGACACAAAGTCTGAGTGTGTGTATGTCTATGTGTTCCTCTTTCTCTCTCTCTCTCATCTCTAGAGGTGAGCTCTAGGTTGCTCCCCATATTAGTTTGCTTTCCACTTAATGAGGCAGCGGAGCATGAAGGTCCAAGCACTCCTAAACGCCATGTTCATTAAACCAATGGTGCTTAATGATGACGGCAAAGGCACCCGCGACCCGTCGGCTCCTACTGAGGGCGACCATTAACGTTACAGCCAGCCAGCTGGGGGGGAGACAGTAGTGCGAAGCACGGAGGGAGGGAGCTGTCAACTGTCAACAACACTGTCACAAGGACACGTAGCCCCCGGTAAGCGGCCGCAGCAGAGCTGGTGAAAGATATCAAAACATGAACACAATTTGCGATACAATATGGGATCAGTGATTCCTACAGCTACGAGGATTATGTTTGAAAATTCAAAGTATGTCTGTACAGTGCTGTTGTCCTGTTAACCTAAGTTTAAATGACTCAGTACTCATGAATACCATTGCTATGCAAAGATATCTTACATGTTCTCATTTTTTAAGTTGTCAGTAGATGTGATGTTCCAGAGTCTCTTGATGGACATTTTTTAAACAATAATAGTTCTATTAAAAAGATATTAATTGTAGATCTGCAACTAATGACTATTCTCATTAGTTTTCATTAGATCATCAGTTAATCTGTCAGTTATTGCCTGGATTTATTAATTAATGCTTTAATGTATAAAGAAAGAGTACTCCATTACTAGTACCCAGAACTCAAGGTAACATCCTTAAATTATGTGATTTGTCCAATTAACGGTGAAAATAATATTACAGTAATGTAAAACAGCAATGCTGCAAATCCTCACATTTGAGAAGCTGAAACCATCAAATGTTTGATTATTTAACTGATTATAGACTAATTTCGATTTTATCAGTTTTATTAAAAAATAGTTTCAGCTCTTTAATAAAGAAGGGATTATCTGGGGATGTTTACCTTGATTGACAGGGCTCTTTAGCTCATTATTGAAAACCTACAAAGACTACATAATTCTTACATACCCTCTTAATTTTAACCAACATGAACAGTTTTTTGTGTCCAATATTATGCCTACCTCTGCATCAGGAGCATTATTCCATTACTGTCATATCAAGTAATGCTTCCTCCCTTGTTCTTATACACAGTTAGTCAGAAAGGAATGCATATTAAGTGACTTAGCCATGTTTCCATCCAAATTTTAGCAGGATTCCCATTCACTGCTGTATGCAAAAGTTAGGAGTTGGATGTATTGAGACAGAAAACTGAAGGAATTCTACAGTTGGTGCCATTAACCCATTGCAGAAGAAAAGGGCGCAAGACATGACGTAAGAACGGCAGTCAAATCACAAACATTGTAGAAAACACTTTTTTTATATTTATATATTTTTGGAGCTTTTTGCTTTTATTTGATAAGATAGCTCAAGATGGAGGAGGGGGAGAGAGGGAATAGCATGCAGCAGGGCCACAGATAAGATTTAAACCCATGGCCACTGCAGCAAGGACACAGCCGAGGTACATGGGGTCCTTAAAATATAAAATAAATATGCCATTTGTGTTTGTTTCATGTATTGCTCCACACAGATCTGATATTTCTGTGATGGTTACTCCTACTGTATACTGCATTTATCTCAATGTTATTATTAAGTAAAGAAATTGTAAAAGAAAGTCTCATTATTGACACTCTGAGTTAATGTATTTATATTTACATGATTTTAGTTTAGAAGTTACATTTAAAGGACTGAAACTACTCATAGAATCATTTACACTAAATAGTTATTGCTGGATGAAAATCCTATACGGTTCATTTTCTTGTCAAAAGCATTGAGCATTTTTATTTATATATATTTTTTGTGAAAGTGTTGGTAGTATAATAAGCCACGTTTTCTCTGCTTTTGCTTCTTTACATTCTGGATCTGTCTCCCTTATGTCTGCATTTGCCCTTTTTTACTTTTTCAGACAGAGGCTTAATGCTGAAGTACTCCATCAAAGGTACTTCATGAGGTGTTTAACAAAAGCCTTCTGGAAAAGAGAAGTCCACTCTTTAGTCCAATGCTCTGTTCTGTCTTTTGCTTAAAACTGTGTGTGGCCACTTCATTGCATAAATGAAGCATGCATGCACGCACACACAAACGAATGCATGTGCTTAAATGCACGCACACTCATACACGCACAGACTGCCTGTGATTTCCATGCAGCCCTCAGAGGACACACTAATGTATCCAAATATATTTACAACAGATGTTGCATTTTATTTTTCATGATAAAAACCCATTTCAGAAAATTTACTTCATAATGGGCAGAGCAAGTTTTTCTTCTCCCTCTCTCTTTCTTTTTTGTCTTCTTCTGAGGTCCCTCGTATGTTAAGTGAGAGAAGTGCTCCACCTAATGGTTGCAAATGTTTCCCATGTCAAACTTGCACTTTGCAATATACATTTACAGTAGATAAGAAGCATTATCCAACTAAGACTAACATTTGTACCATTCATTCATTTTAATGAAAAGCCTGTCTGCCCACTCAGTTTTACAACACAGCTCTTGACCTGCAGACTGCTGCAGGGACTGCATGCTTTGTGCAGTGAATGCTGTTGATTGACAGCTTACTCAAGATACATTACGTGGACTCATCTTGTCATCGCTGTGCAGAGAAGCAAAAAATTACAGTTGCGAGTATCAATTTGTTGTCATTAGCGTTTAACTGTTGATTGTGAAACGTAAAAAAAGTCAAATATTAGTCATGCATTCTGAGCTCAAGGTGACGTCCTCAGATGTCTTGACCAACAGTCCAAAACTCAATATATATTTTGAATTTAAAATTAACATAAAACAAACAAACCTTATCCAAGAATTACATTTTTCTCGATTGAACAACAAATGAATAACTGATTATCGAAATTGTTGCCTAATAATAGTTCTTGGTCAATCAACTGATTAATCTACTACTTGTTTCAGCCCTACTAAATATAAATAAAACTCATAATATTGCCTCTATGTGTCCAAACTGCTCAGTGTTTACTAATTTTATATTTCTATAAAGTTTAATAAAATATAAAACGTGTTAATAATGACTGATGATACTGGAAGTCGAAAAAGTTGATTTTTCTGTTTTAAATTTGAAAATAACTAAATTAAGTTTATATTAAATCAAGTCAAAGTTTACTTTTGTTTGAGTTTTTGATCTTACATGGAAGATTTTGTATATTTTTATAATTAAACTGAAATGGAAATTGGTAAAATAGGAATCTTACTCGTGTCAACTCTGCTACTTTTATAGTTTCTTACATTTGAGTGGGAGGGCGGTGAGAGGACCAAATGAAGAACTAGAGGGAAAGAAATGGATGGAACTGTGGAGGACAAATAGGGGGGGAAAAAACCTGAGAGGGCTTGAGCAGAAGAAGAGGAGGAGATGAGGAGGATTAGGTGAGGAGGACGACAAGAGGCGCTCTCCCTCTCAGCCAGCCGGATGGGGAGAAAAAGAGTGACGAGAGAGAAAGCAAGGGGAGGGCATGGCAAAAAAGCTGGAGAAACTGTGAGTGTGTGTGAGGGCTAAGTGAGGCCTTTATAAATGAAAGCAGATGCCTGGCATTATGAACTTGTCGGGTCACAGATGGGGATGGCGGTGATGGAGCACTTGACTCCCCGGATGGTTATCATTCACTCTCCTCCTCTTGCCTCTCAACTGCCTTCCCCAGTGCTCGGAGGGTGAGAGGAAGAAAGAGGGAGAAACAGAATGGGTTATAGAGAAAAAGAGACAGAGAATATCCATAGAGTGCAAGAAAGAAGAGGACAAGAAGGTGGACTTTTCAGTGAGTGATTAGTGGGCCTATTTAAATAAAGACCATGAATACAGTATAAAGATAAAAGCTTCAAGTCTTTTTCTTCCTTCTTCCTTTTCCTTCTGTGATTGATCTCAGCGTCGGTGTGCGGTGATTGATTAGATTGCCTGCGGAACATCATCCCGCTAACTAGTCGCTCCGAGAAGGGTGTTTGTCACTGCCATTGATCTTCTTGTAAATGAAATGTTCCATTTCCAGTGCATTTTATTGTTAAATGCAGTTCATTAGCTACTCTGAGATTTATGGCCATGTCTCCTCTCTTGGGCTGGAAAAAGACGAGAGAAAGACTGGAAAGAGACAAGGGGGGGAGAGTGGATGAGAAGGAGTAGAAGGGGAGCAGGGCAGAGACGAGTGTTGATGGTATAGAGCTGCTGCAGACTTGATAAATATGGCCCAAGTTTGCCAAGAGATGAGAGATAATGATAGTGAAGAGGAACTGACACACTGGGCTTCCTGATATACTGTAGTTACACTTCTTGTCATTACCGTGGGAACATCCACACTAGCATTTATAAATACTGTTAATCCTAACTTATTTGATTTAGTAGTTTAACAAATCCTTGAGATATATACTGACTGGAATAGAGGAAGTAGACATATTTTGAAATACAATTATTCAGTTGTGTGGTTGGGTTTTATGGTGGTCAAAAGGTCTGTGCATGAATAAATCCTTTAATCACATTGCTGGCCTGCTAAAAGAGTTTTGGTTTTAATTAATGTAGTGATGTTTGCTTAGGAGGAAATTGGGGTGATCTTGCCGACCTCCACTGGAATGTCAAATGCCACCATGACAATCTGAAAATGTTTCTGAAGATCTCATTTAAGTAAAAAAACATTTTGTTTTCACAAAATTCTGCTTGTGATCCATGTTCTCCCGCTGGAAGACAATGTGGGGCCTTGTGTGTGATGTTGGTTGAGCAGTGCTTTCAGTATTAGCGTGTACTATTGTACAGTTACTGTAATGAACAAATAATAAGTTGCAAGCGTAGGAGGTCTTATTTCTTGAAATATAGGAGACGCTTATCAGTCTTATGAAACTAAAAAAAACCACCTTTCCAAGTTCAGCAGTAATGAGAATGTATGAATCTGTGAAGACAGTCTATATGCCCCTCAACACTACTGGGATCCCACTCCTGTAGGCCATTGTTAGAAGTTCAGTGCAGCCCTTGAATACACTTGAATAGCCCTAAAATAAGTGATCAGTAGCCTGCTGGTTCAGATCCCTTGACCAGCAGCGAAGATCTGAGCAGGGACAGTAAATGAGCAACTCTCTGCTCTCCCTCAGCAATTATCACACACGTGCCCTTGATCAAGCACTTACACGAAGGCTCAAGGCTCCAATTACTTCAGTGGAGCTACTGAGTGGCCAGCAGCACAGGACTGTGGTTGTACTGGGCATCTACCAGGTGTGAAGCAGGGCATCTCTGTAAAAGAGCTTGAATACTTAGCTAAACTTTTCAGGTCAGAAAAGGTTAAACTTGCTTAAGGCAAGAGCACAATGTCATTTTTAACTTCAGGACATTGTCTTTTCCCAGAAGAAGTAACAAATCAGAACTTAAGTACAAAACATGACTGAGCCTTTTCACCATTTCTCATCACCACTACGACAAAGGCATTTAGGACTAAATAAGTTAGGTCATTTTTAAAATGCCATTGCGACCTTACACAAACATGGTTCTTAGAAGAAACTATAGGAGCTGATGACACACACAATCATGAAATCTTGATCTGAGTATCAAGCAAGATTTGAAACAGAGAAGAAAATGTTGTACATACAAGTTAAAAAGAAACAGTCACTCAAATGTGTCCAAATGACCTCCTAGTGTGTTTGCCACATGCACATACCGGGGAAGCATGTTTCAGCTTTGTGCCTGGCTACATATGTGTCAGAATAATAGAAAGTGTAGATGATGATAGGACTTAATTCCTCAACCTTTTTCAACCACTAGGTAAACCAGGTGTTAAAGACATTGAACAAAGCCTGATTTCTGAAAGTGTGAGGCTTTTTATATTTTTCCAGAAAGGTGAGAACTGTAAAATATCTATTGAACATCCTGCTTTGACAGGTACCCAGTGAACGCCTGTTCAGCGTTGCCAGACTACAATGAAAAAGCTACATTATTGTCAGGCATTGACCTCGCTCTGTTGCTCAGTTCAAATGGTCATTTTCTCAGCCCTACCTATCTTTTATTGTCTCTGACAGGGTAAGAGAAAAGTCGTACTTGTGCTTTGCTCTTGACAATGAATTTGCGGTTTTACTCAGCCTTGCTTCTGGTTAATCACAGCTTGTTAGAGTTTCTGGCACATTGAAGAGCCAGACCACACTGCTGTTTGCCTGTCAAACAGTCTGGAAGAGCAGGGCAATTACATAAGCAAACTTTGCTCACACTCCTTGGCCTTAATGAAAAGGAGGTGAGTGTGTGTTTGTTCATATGCACGCACTTGTGCACAAACTGCTGACTGCTATGGGAGGAGGACTGCTTATTGTTCTGACAGTAAAATGTGATCCAGTCTCCAATAGGTTGCTCTGGTGTTTTTTCAAACTCAGTTCTTAAATCTAATATCACACATTTCTGATCCTACTAGAATTAGACCTGCATTTAAGATCTGTAATTAACTCACCTGACTCTCACTAATGCACTGGTTGAACCTTCTGTCTGTGAAACATTGTGCTGGAAATGTGCTCTCATTAGACAAATAGGTCATTTGAGCTCTGTGCCTAACTTTGGACATTCATTAACTAAAACTTGTTTCTTCTCTACAAGACAAAGAACACATGTTGAACTGATACTTTACTGTGTTATACTGTTGTGTGTTACACTGAGAAGATATGCTCAAATTCATCAACAGATCATTCAGTTGCAATCACTCAGGTCTTTTGACAAACGTTTTTCTATCTGTACCTTTCTGTACATACAACTGACTAGTGGCTATAAGTATTATATTTATTATAACAATGATAGCACCAAGTTTTCCTGTAAAACACTTTTTGAGTGACTTGTTTATAAAAATGAGGGCCCTTGTGTAGACTTCCATAGTCACAGAAATGCTCAACAGAAATGTTTTACTGTTTTATTGACTCCAGTAAGACTGTAAGTATATTATTAAAAATTCACAACAATAACCACATCTGCTAAAAATGCCAGGCTACTTTCAGCAGTGTCACCTTTTCTTTAAACATTAATCGACTGGAAACAAAGGGTTGTTTGTGTCTTTTTAAGAGGTGGTATTAGGCACAGTGGAGCATTTTCTCACAGCAAGCTGACACCACTAAGGTTAGCCTGGCATTTTCACTAGATTTGATGCTTTTCATGGGTTGTTCAGAAAACCCGGAGGAGCTATACATCAACCAAAATGGCAAAAATATCACAGTAATGGTAAGAAAAGACAACGTGGGAGATAGTAATGTCAGTAAACGGAAGGACAACATAAAGCCAAGTAAACTCCATAAAAACAATCTACATACTGTATATGTGATACATGTACAGTATATCTGCAGATTAGTTTTCTAAAGAGTATATATGACTGTCTCTTGGGTAGAAATTTAGCAGAATAAGTCAAAGAAGCTAGTGAAGCTGTGGGGTAAACTGATTTGGACACTGCAATGAAACCCATGGGATGTTATAGAATACATACCTTTCCTGAAGCATAACTGCTGACAGACTCATGAAATAAAACCAATGTTGTTGTTCAAATTTAACTAAACCCACCACCTTTTTCTTTTGCTTAAAAACCTATGTCTATGGCTATTTACTACTGTTACTTGATTTTAAGTCCAAATCTTGACATTTTACGGGCAAGTATTTTTGCCCCGTCCTTTAATACAAACGTCTCGACTCTGCAAGCTGTGGCTACGGTAACTGAGAGCTGACTATTCATTCGAACGAAGTTGTCAATGGGCTAGTTATTAGCGTCTGAGGCTGAAACTAGCATGCCTTGGCTAGCTACTGAATTTAGAAGGTGTATGGTTGTATTTTTGTATTTAATGAGGAAAATGTTTTTTTTTCTTTTCCTTTCTTGATATTTGGTCATTTATTTTCTTTATTAAATCTATGAGAGTTTGTTGCACATAGCGAACTTGCCACTCATCTCCCAGCTGCAGCTACTGGGGCGGTGATTGTGGGGGTGGGGGCCCTGGTGCAGCACACACCCATGAGCGAATATATTGGCAATCACTGATTGTAGAACTGACAGTGGCCGGTTGGAAAATGTTTGCATATTGCTCAGCCCTACGCCTTGGCTAGCTACTAGCACTTGGCTGGTCATTAGTTTTCTACACTGGCTACTAGCACGCCCAGGTTAGCAACCAACTGGATCGGCTAGTGGCTTGGCTGGTCATGAGCTTCTGAGATTGGTCAGTAGTGCACAAAGGCTGGTTACTTGTACACCAAGGCGTGCTAGATTAGCTACAGATTACAAATGTGGTGCAATACCTTCATAACCTTATAACCAATGACTGCATGAGTCACTGTAATACGACGATAATCATCTCCTGTCGGGCTGTGTTCATCATTCACTGCCTCCAAAACATGAAGAGAACAGTGAATATTAGAAAAAGAAATGTTATTAACACCTTTTATTTACTTAAAGTGTTAACTCACAAGATCCATGTTTTGTTTTTAGTTTATACGGCAACATGTTTGGTGCTAGGTGTTGATTGCTGTGGTGTTTATGCACTGCAGTTCTCCAGACATCACTTGTCAATCAAACAGTGAAGTATGCTGTTTGATTGACATGTGCTGGCATACTGTGACGTCTTTTTTTCCCCTTTAAAGTGAAGTTGAGGTTAGGAAAAGACAACAGTGTTAAAAACTGAGAAGACTTTCATGACCTGCCCATAGCATTAAGCAGTAGAAGGTAACAAAACAGTATGTATAATAATGCAATACAGATTATTGATTACAGTAATCAGTTACACACTTATTGGGTTAAGTACAGTGTAAAGCAATAACGCAAAAAAGCATAATCATTTAAAGATACGTACACGTTCTGAAGGTAAGGCGTGGTATTTTTCAGCACTCACAGTCACCAGAGTTACATTACTGACCTGGGCCACACAAACATATGCCACATAAATTGGATTTCACAGCACACAACCTACAGGCAATGTTTATATCAGTGCTGCAATTTGAATAGTTGCCATGATGGTAATTAAATCTTACATCATTCACATGTTTTGTCCCACTAGCAGTCCAAAACCCAAAGAAAAGCTGAAAATGTTCACAAGTGAGAAGCTGGATCTGGAAAATGTTTGGAGTTGCTGCTTTAAAAAAAGACTAAAATAGATGCCGTTGCTTATTTTTCTGCCGATCAACTACTAGATGAATTGATTTCAGCTGTACATTTGTGAGAATTTTATTTGGTGAGCCTGTACTGAGTGCTATAATAGCGGAGAACCTAGAAGCTAAGAGACACTGAATCAGTTTTATCTTCATTAAGGGAAATCTTTGTCAGTTTTTGCAGTGCTGGTGTCTACAACTCCACTTCCTCTCTGATAACAAATGAGCGTACACCGTCACAGTCTAAACCTGCTACCAGTGGCGACGCCAGGACCCCGAGTTGTTGCTCATCCATATTCAATCCCTCTGAATTGGGGACGGTGACATATGGTTGGTACTCACGCTACATCTCCCCCTCCTCTGTACGAGAGATACAAATTCAGAATTGGATTTAACACGTCAATTCCCCACTGACCAACAAGGCTGACACAATTACTATGCTGGATATGCCACACACACAGACACACAAACACACACATTCTGGTGTAATCCAATTAGAACACAGCCAGGGTTTATGCTGGTGTGTGTGTAAGACAGGGATGTGTGTTAGAGAGACAGTTTATTAGAAATTCATATCTGCATGCAAAAGTTTTCATGATGTCTGTGTCTAAAATAGCATGAAATTTAAATTAGACTTGAGCATGATATAATTGCTAAGCTGAAATATAGAAAGTGGTAGTTTTCAACCTTTTTGCTTGGCAGCCACCCGCCCTGCTGAAGAGTCACAGAGCAAAATACTGAATCCCCAACAGCTCCAGGGTCAGTGATCAGTAGCCAAACCTAACTCCTGACTGTTCTCTCTTGTTGTTGCACAATTACAGTCCAAATGGGACAGATCTATGACCTCAAAACTAAGAATCAGTGACATAGCACTAGTCTCATTGTATTCCCAATTTGCTGAAATCCATTAAAGTTTTTGCAGATTTCTCCACTGCAGCATAAGTAATATCAATATAAAATTTCACTTCCATGTGGTAAGCTCAAGTCTTGAATGCTAACATGATATATAGGATACTTTAACACATGAAACAACAATGTGCACGTCCTAACTATTAATTATGAACAGATGCTGTGCAGTTTGAGCATTACAGTTCTCTTTATTTCCTAGAGGACGTTACTGAAAACCTGCTCGTGGCTGGAAGCGTCCTTAAATGTCCCCTCAGAGATAACGAGTGAGAAATACGAGAAGGTGTGAGGATCAATATTGTCTTTGAATTGATCTTTTGAAGTTTGTGTCCATGAAGCATCAGCTAACAGGGATCCAAATAAACACAGAATGTGCTGATTGAGGGAATCTCACTGTCTGTGCTGTTTATATTCACTTCAGTTTATCTTCTGTTAATTCCCACGGCGGCAATTGTTTTACAGAAGAACAGATCCACTCGGAAAGTGCATTTTGACAAACTTTATAGTCCACGCTGTATGATCTATGGGCAGTATGAAGTGCGTCCAGTTCAGTTCCCTGCAGAGTGATAAAAATCACACTTAATTCCTGTCTTAAAACTCACTGAGGTGCATCACCTAGGACGCTGTTTAGGAAATCTGCCACCGAGGCATCAGCTTAGGTTTCACAACATTACATCACCTGTCTAATTGATCCACTTGTTTGGGCTCATTTCATACCTGCAAGGAAGTGCTGATGAAGGGGGTCTGGTTTCTCCCTCCGGCTGTGTGTGTGGCTGTGTGCATGGAGGCAGGTATTAGCCCTGACAGATCGCACTGTTAATTGCTAATTGTGTTTCTCATTAGGCGCAGGGGTGACAGGTGTTGTTAGAGTGTTGTGAGTTCTTTCGGCACTCTCCCATGAATTGCGCTTGCTCCCCGCGCGCCACATTGCCGATCCACTCGCTAATGGTTCCCACGAGAACTCCCATCAGCCCCTGGGCTCGGTGCAGCAAGGGGTCGGCTTTAGATACTGTGTAGCAGCAACAGCCGCATTGGGAGGTCTCCGAACAGAGAGCTTTGTCAGCTAGCGTCAATATAGTATGGTCTAGGTACAGTATGTAGTGTATTTGTTAATAAGGTACTGAATTAAGTAAAAGCACAGGAAGGTACACACATCAGGAAAATGTCACAGATGCTACTGTAAGGTGCTGACATTATCTTTGTTTCATGGTTTTTGGAGTGGTCTTAGATCTAAAAAGGTCAAATAAGTGCGTTAAAAACTATTATATTAAGAATTAAAATCACAAAATATCCTGATATTTGCCAACACTGCTGTGTATGAACCAGGGTTGTTGGGTGTTGACACTAATACATTAAATAGAGTATAGTATATAGTACTTTCTTGTGCTGATCACCTGCCCCCCTACTGCCTCCTGAATCTGTGACTCTGGTAACTGTCAACTTTCAGCCAAATAATGTCGCCAGTTAGTTGGGAACATATTCAGCTGAAAGTCGCTAGTTAACAAGGTCACTCCTTCGACTGAAACAGCTTTGGCAAATTGTAATTTAGTGAATTATAATTAGCGAACCAGTTTGTGTTTTGTTTCCAGTCAGAAGTTGTGACTTTCTCCTCTGTGGTATTGTAATCCTGGGCTGTGAATTGAGGGGTATTGCATAGCACCGCATTTTTCTGTGTTGAGTCTCTTCAGCCTCGCCTCTCTGAGACGCTTTCCCCAGAAAAACAAATACTGAACATGACGTGTTTATGTGACGCATGTGGTTGTGTCGTTATCGGGCTTTCTGCAGCAGCCCAAATTACAGGTTTTACTTCAAATTCAAGAAAGAAACTTTTAAGTGTACCTGGTTTCATTCGTGATGAATGTGATGTTGCAAAATCCATCATATTGTGTCATGTTTCATACCAATCAATAGCAATCAGCTGCCTTTCTTTTTTCACTCCTTTCTGCCTTCTTAGAAATGTTCCTTGCCGATACAAGGTGTTTGTCTGAATGTGGAGAAATGAGATTAGAAAATTCAAACAGCTTTTGTGGGATTAAAGCGCACTTGAAAAAAAGACTCTGGGTCAGTTCCCCATCCTGTCTAATTTTGTTTGAAACATGTTTGATGTCCTTAAGACCAATTTACTACAAGACAGAGAGGATTCTAATGTAATGCACGGAAGACATGTTGCATTCATATTTAAAACTACACTCAGCCAGTTGAGCATAGCAGGTCAATAATTCCAGTGAGTCTGTCCTGTACACACTGGGGACAATAAAATATGAAAATGTGTGCTGTTTTATTGGATGTGGTAATTGCATCTTGGGCCATCAGTGAGGACACAAATTGTGTCTTGTAAAGGCCTGATATGTATTTTGAGGAAGCATAATGGGCTTCTGCCTCATTTTTGTTATATTGCTGTTAAAACATTTGCACTTGCTCATCGCTGGAAAACAACAAACAAGCGAACTGGTTAGATTCATGTAGAGTCACAGAACTTTGGTTCCTTTATTTAGTCGAATCTTGTTAAATTGTTAAAGTTAGGTTATTATTTCTCAGTTGACACAATTTTTTTATAAACATTTTCTTCATATCAAGCATTGTAGGAACATGATATTCAGTGCAACAGTAAATGTAAGCACATACAATAGACAACGCAGAGTGCAAAAGATTCCAGTCCAGCTTCAAGATACATCTAGTATTAGTACATTAATATCTAGTAGTACATATTAAAGCCAAACACTAGCAGATATTGTGAGAGGTAAAACAGGTCCCAGTGTCCATCACTGGGTAGTGCCTTTTAATCCTGTTGATCTCTTATCTGTTTAAGCTCTTGTGCAAGCAGAGGCAACACACAAATTGCCATATATTTGTTGTATATAGGTGCTTTTATATCATAATGGCATCCAACAAGACACAACAAGAAGCTATCGTTGTAAAACTTATAATATGGCATGTTTTGTTGAGACTGTGTCAGAAGTGTTGATGGCTATTTGTATATTTTTACATTTATTTATTTATGCATTTAATTATTTATTTGTGTATTTTTCGACATTTATTTATCGATGTATTTATAAATGTATTTATTTAGATATTTATACATTTATTTATATTGAGAGGGTGGTCCTAACATCAGTCTTGCAGGATTGCACAGGGGTGGGAAGACCCGCCCCTACTGTGCCCCTGATTGGCTATATACTATATACTTTGTAGCACTGGTTGGAATCATAGCTAAGCTAGTGTTTAGCAGATCCCTGAAAGGATATTGGCAATTTCAATTCAGTCCTGTTTTATTTGAAAAGCGCCTAATCATAACAGAAGTTATCTTTTACTTTTCATATAGAGCAGGTCTAGACTGTGCTCCTTAGAAAATTCAGAGGCAGAGCAGGGGCCGGTTTTCCCCTCAGGCATAGCGAGTCACTAGTCTCTCCCTGACCAATCCAGATTCAGACTCATGTTAGGACCAATCACTCAGTTAAAATGCTCACACAGAAATACAGAAATGAATATATGTAGAAATACAGAAATAAACAAAGTATAAATAATATAAATGTATAAATAAAAAATAAATAGATGTAGAAATGCTTATGCCTAATTTTTCGTCCTTCATAATTTTTCCGAATGAATTAACACACATTTGTTACTATAGTTAGTATTTATGGCAGCAGGACCGTGTATGTGGGATTAACCCAGAATAAACTGCAGTGCCTGTGTTCATCTTAATGGAGAAACCCAGTGTCACAACAGTGTGGCTCATTGATGTGCTTTTGGACAACAATGGAGGTCTATGGCACAGAGAAATAAGATATATAGATGTATAATATCCAGCTTTGCTAATACAGGCAATACTTGTTTGCAACATAACTTGTTGACAATAAGAAAAAAGAATATACCATACAGTTAAACCAACCTCTCTCTGACACCATCCCTTAAAATCAAAGGCCACAGGCTTCACCAAGCACTCTTGGCGTTAATATATTAAACTGGATTGCATTTGGTATATTTTTCTACCCTTTAATCATACTTTAAAAGTGTTGTGCTCATTTTGATGGTGGAACTTGGCCACCATCAAAAAAAAAAACTTGACACAGAGTTTGTAATAGAATATTCAACACTGGGCGTTGATTGTTTTAGTGACTGGTAATTATTATTGTTGCACAGACCGTGTGTACCTGCTTGGCATGGTGCCTATCCTCTGTTGAGCCCTGTTGTCACTGGCTACTAATTACAGCCTGAGGGCGAGGCCTCTGGACGGCCAAGTTTGAGTGAGTCGCGTCCCAATGGTAGCACCTGCTTGTCCCTCACCGCTGCTATTAGCTCAGCGTTAGCTCCACTTGGCAGCCACTATTAGCCTGGGTATTAACGTCTAGCTGACTCACTCTGATACCTGGAGTAGATGAGCGACTGTCACAGCACCCTTGTGGATCTTCATTGTTCTGGAGGCCTCGTGGGGACACGCTGCAGCTCGGATTGCTAATAATAATAATTACCCCTCGGAAGACAGTTGGGTCCCCACTTGTGCAGCCATGTTTATAGTCAACTCTGTCTGTCCCTGAGCGCTGATAAGGTTTTGCTCCAGGGATGGTTGACATGTAGAGAGGAGTCGGGATATCACTGCTGCTGTTATATTACTGTCAACTTAACAGAAACTATGTTAATATGGTTAAATAAAAACTTATAGGGACAATAATATAATTCTCAGCTAGAAGATAGATGAATAACAGGTATAATAGTCATTGAGGCGTTGAGTGTTGAAGAATTGAAGTGTTTTACTGCAATATTATACAACTAAAGAAATCAGCACCAACAGTGTCTAGAAGCATCACTTGACTCAAAGATGTGTTTTACTTGATTTGATCTTTTCCACGTGCCCTAATGTGAATGATGGCTGGACAGACTTCACAGTTTACTGAGTGTCTTCATTAACAGATGGGGTTGTACACAGTGGCACAGATCTCCACCACAGCTCCGTGGATGCAGAAAGTATCAGGTGCACTGTGCAGGAAAAGCTAAGGGAGAGATAAAATGATCTTGGTGCTTGTTGAGGATTTTGGAATCAGTGTGCAGGTCTTACTCTTTTCAAGTCTGTTTGATGAAAGGTCATTTAAGAAAACAAAAAATACAACTTGACCAAAGAAAAAAATCTATATCTAAAAATTTAAAAACTAAAGGTTATTTAATGTTCAAACTCAATTCATAATTAAAACTAAAGAAAAAGACTAAGCTTAAATTAAAACTACAAATAAGTAACAAAGTGGTTTAACATTTGTAGAAGAAGATGGTGATTAAAGAGACTTGAGCCTCCTCACAGAAACGTTCTAATTCAAATATATTGAATATTGAAACAAAATGAGCTTCAGTCACTACAGTCATAAAATACTGATAATAGTGTTATTATTGACTTGTTTTTGACAACCCAGCACCACTTAACGGTGTCAGTTCCAGATGTGCCCTCAGCACCCAGCTTCATGCATCATCATCATCATATTTTCCCTCAGTCCTCTCCTTTGTTATTTAACCTTCATCTTCCACTTTGACCTTTACTACTGTGTATTTTTTTACACGTCTTCCTATTCTCGTATTTCTTCCGCTACATTAGCAACTACACCACTGAGAATACCCACGCACACACACACACACCCAGCACATACACCCAACTGGAGGTGAGTCCAGTTCTCTGGGGATCTTTTTATTTTCCAGCACACACAGCAGATCCGTCCAGTGCCAATTATCTCATTATCTACGCTAACAACTTCACCAACAACCTGTGCGCTGGCTGACTGACTGAGTGACGTGCAGCCAAGCTCTTGTTTTTACACCGAAATCTAAAAACGTCTGTAGTGCATGCATTTATGAATGATTACCTTATAAGAGTTAATTCTCAAACACCTGTATCGGTCAACAAAGTTAGAAGATTAAAGTAGAAATGCACCCGATGAAGACATGAAAGATAGTGCTTGCTTGAAATGAGAAGCCTTAAAATAGCAAGGTCTGTTCATAGGACATACCAAGTGATTAATGTATTGGACAATTATTTTCCCTTTTTTAGTATCTCTTTCGGTTGATTTCCTTCACTACCATGTGGAGTATCAACCTGCTCTAATTCAATCTATAAACTTTAACATAAACCTAAAAATTAACCTCCATGAGCGGATATCTGCACTTTGTTTAATGGATTTTAATAAGACACAACAAAGCATTACAACATTTGTATTAAAAATTAAATGCTCAGTGGTTGTAAGATGCAGGCTAAATGCCAATAAAATATGAGCATCTAGTATGAATACACAAAAAAGTGCAAATATTATATTGATACAGCATCAATTTTGTTCTTTGTGTACTTTTTTATTCATGTGGGTGCAAGTTCTGCCTTTTTGCCTGTTTGTTTTGCCTTTGTGCAAAACAAACATGATTCTCAGAATTTCTATCCTCTGTTTCTTGAGCTGTACTCCCCTCTTCCTGCCTGTAAATAAACTGGCAAACAGTGTTGATAATGAACCAGAAACAGTTTTAATGTTTGGGCTTTTTAAATAATACACTGATGCAGAGCCTGCGATGGTGACGCTGACACTGATCCTTACATGAGCACCGCTGTCGGCCCGTGGAAGGTTCGCCACCCCCTTAGTGAGGCGTCCTGGAGCAGCGGCTGGTGTGAATGCACCTCTCTGATGATGGGATGTGACAGATGATCCCTGAGCAAGGCTGAAGTGTCCACACACATCTTTGTTCCTGTCATACACAGAAGAGTGCAGTCACACCGTGCAACCAGTCAGCTGCGCTCAGATTGCTGCTTTTTGTGCATGCTTGTCTCTGTGTATGTGCATGTGTGTGTGTGGGTGGGTGTCTGCATGTGCCTTACTAAACGCTTGATGTTTTACGAATTGAATTAACTTGACGTGCATATTATGGACACTAATACCACAATAATCCTGAAACAGTTGACAAGGCAACTTCCCTTGCCAACAGCCTGTTAATGGTTTAGTTGATCAACAGGAAATTAATTGGCAACAATTGTGATAAGTGAATAATTGTTTAGGCAAAAAATAAGACAACATTTTTCAGGTACTTGCTTCACACATTTGCTAATTTGGTGCTGTCAAATACTTCAATGCTGATGATGAACAACAGATGCACTTTAGCTCCATCCTTAAGAGTCCAGAGTCAAGATTGAAATATTTGCTTCTTTTTCACATGTTGGAAGCTAAAAGGAAGACTTAAGATATTTTTTTCATATCCATTTAGGATATGCCATGTAAAGTAAAAACTACCTGGGTATTTTAATGTCTTTGGTGGCTATTAACATGTGGAATTCTTTCATTTACTGTGGTTGTATGGAGCTGATTTTAATCAGTCATTAATCTGAACTAGGTTCATGTAGCCAACCAAAATTCTCTAACATGACTTTTAGTAGGTTATGTGTAATTAATAAACAGTAACAAGGGACAGTAAGCAGCTCATGATGTGGGCCGAGGGGGGAAAAAAATCACCATAATTTCAAGTTTGTATGTAAATCGTACTCCAGGTATAGTTTAAATAATTTCTACATATAAAGTGTACGTCGCTGTACGTGTTAACCTATGCAAGTTAAACAAGACCATGATGGACAACAAATTAGATGAAGTGTTGCACAGTCTTAATTGTGTTTGAAATATACACTGTAGAAAACATGGATGTAGCATCTGTGATGTCCCAGATGATCTTGGAGCTTTTGAAGTCTGGATTGGATCATCACTTGCTGCCATTTTGGCAGCTGCTGAAGCCAAAAAAATCAACATTTTGGCAAAAAGGAGGGAGCTGTGATGTAGCTGAGGGGGGATGTGCAAGTGGCAACCACCCACAGCTGAGTGTCATAGGCTGAGAGGCCTGTCAGTCATGGTATAAATGGATGAAAAGGGTTTGTATTTCAGGTGAGAGGTTTAAGGGTTTATCAGTTGGAGCATCTCAAGGCCATTAGGAGAACTTACATTGCCACATTTATTCTTTTTTTTCCAGAAACAAGCAGCAACGCAGCTATGGATGGCATCATCAGTTGGTTGGTGTCACTTTGTTCCACCCTAAAATATTTTAACAGTTGGATGGATTGCTTTGAAAAGTTATACAGACGTTCGAGGTTCCCAGAAGATGAATCGTAATGACCTTGGTGATCCCCTGACTTCCCCTCTAGTGCCACCATGAGGTTGACATTTGTGTTTCAGAGTGAAATGTCTGAACAACTATACATTCACATGCCCTTCAGGATGAACTGTAATAAGTGGTGATTCCTTAACTCTTCATCTGCCACCACCATCAGTACTAAGATAAGATTTTCCTTTATTGATCCCTGTATATATCACCCTGTAGGTGAAATTTAAATTGACCGAATACCTGCAATTTAATATCATTCCCATCAGCCTCTGCTGTACTAATTAGTAAAGTTTAGCATGCTAACAAGCTAAACAAAGGTATATAAAGTTTCACTGCGTAACTCAGGCCTGAAATCACTGCCACTGGGGCCTACTCTGAGTGTTTCGAAACATGATGGTTCAGAGTAGATCCACTTTCGTATGTCTCTTCCTTCTTTTTACCTTTCACATACGTTTCATCATATCAGTCCCTCCTCTCCACGCCACCAAACAACAGTCCATCTAGATTCCACCCTCTCTCCTCCCAGCAAATACTGTTTAAACAACCTGGTAAACATGTCTGTCTTCATTCATTACCCTGCTTCTCATCATGATCAAGCCTCCCGATTTAATGAGGCAAATAGATATTTCTGCGGTGATTGTCTCGCTCTCCCACAAAGTATTAAGACTATTAAATGGACACATCTGTTTTTAATTAGGAGCTAAAGTCACCTCGACGCTGCCTTCCATGTTAATGGACTCTGATTCCATCAAGGCTCCCTCAGCCTGACAAACAATGCCGCACATTGTGGTTAGCAGTAAACAAAGGGCCATGGATATGAGAAGTCCAGATCACCGTATTAAGTCCTCACATCATTTGAAATATCTATACGTCATATTTATCAAGAAGCATTGATGATGAGGATGATATTGATTTATTCAAATACTCTGTTTGTTGCAGTAGCCTAAATAAATAAGATTATAGGAGGCCTAAGATTTAGTAGTAGTCCAGTATTGTTGCCCTATCTCTTTTTTTAAGACCTCAGTTCATTCAATTAATATACTTACTGCTGAATTTGTCCGGGCAAGCCAGGTGTGACTGCAAAAATATATAATATGTCTTCAGATCATTCTCTTGAGAATAAAGATTCAAAGAAGGCAAAGATCTCATATTTTCTTTTTTAGTCAGATTAATTATGATTACATGGAGCTTTAATGAATTGCAGATTGTAGCTATAGAACTTCCCTCTGTGGAGTGATGGTTGAAGAATTTCACTTTTGTTGTCATCACTGTAAAAAGTTTCCAAGTCCCAGTTTATGCATCTTTGCATATGAAAACAAGCTCCACAAATATCCTCAAAGGCAAAGTTTAAAACGTCTGAAGGTGTCACCTGACGCCCCAGAGACTTTAGCATCCCTCACTCCCCACAAGCCTCACAGCCTGTCAGCATTTACATACAGCATTTCATGGTAAAGGTTAATTTCTGATTTTTTTGTTGTTGTTTTTTTTAAGAAAGTGCCATATGCTCACAGCGCCACTACAGTGTTTCCTCACAGCGGGGAGCTGCAGTGCATTGTGGGAGCAGGTTACTGCATTCCCCTGGCATGGAGGCAAAAAGGAAGTGGGCAGGTGTGATACTCTGGGAGGCAGCTCCCAGCAGAATAAGACATGATTAGATGGAAAACTCATGAGCAGCTTCGGGGGAAAGAGACGGAGGCGGCGGGTCTCTGAGCTCGACCTGCCATCTAGTGGAAATCATATTTATGTGCACATTTAAATACACATCATAGATTCTATTCCATTCTTATTACAAATATTTTATACATGATCAGGCATTATTTTGGCTCCCAGTGGACCCGATTGCCCAGGAAGAATAATATCTTCAAGGACAGTTGTAATAAGGAGAAATTCTAACTCAAAAAGCTCTTTGTGTTGGCAAAGAGCATTATTATGAGTATTATTATGATCTCCTATGACAGATTACCTACGCTGCAGACATTTGGCTGCATCTGAAATGT
The DNA here is from genome assembly GCF_004916995.1 of Morone saxatilis. Classification (NCBI taxonomy): domain Eukaryota; kingdom Metazoa; phylum Chordata; class Actinopteri; family Moronidae; genus Morone; species Morone saxatilis. The sequence goes on along the minus strand of NW_023339807.1, from coordinate 22,606,535 downwards.
GCTGACGCTGGCCCGTGCTTGCCAGTAAACCGCAAACATGAAACATTAAAACAGGTCATGGCTTTATTTAGAATAGGAAATGCAGTGTGGACAGGGCGTAGTTGAAGCATTCAGCTGTGCATGAGTGTCTGACTCCCCTGTGACTGTATTGCATTTACATTACCCCCCTTTAACCACCAGGCTGCAGTAGAGGATCATTTTAAAATACATACTTCCCCCAAGTCACATTTACCTCTCAAGTGTCGAAGCCTTTATCTTGGTAGACTTTTCAGGCAAATCTTCATCCTACTTCTGTTTTTTTGTTTACAATGAAATGGTTAAATGCAGCTGATCTGAGCAATGTTAAACCTCACATTTCCATGAGAATATGTATGTTTTTCACAGTAAGAACCTAAAATCTTATGATCATAATAATAAACAAATACATCTGATGTTCTTATTAGGAATTAACTTGATTCACAGTGAAAACACTGCCTCTGACTAACATGGTCGAAGCCATACAGTCACAAGACACAATAAAATAATCCTGTGACGCTTCAGCAAAGTGTTAACAAAGATTTATTGTGTTTATTCATATTTATTTTTATTTTTCAGTCCAATAGAAACAGTGTCTGAATGGAAGCTTCAGACAAAGCAATAAAAAGCAGAAGAAAATTAAATTAGGAATCTAGTCACTTAGGAAAGACCTTGGCAAGGACGATTGTTAGTGTTCAACTACAAGAGCTCTCAGGTATGATGTGCACTGACAATTTCATTGAAGGGGAGACAGCAATGTTTATCAAAGTATAAAAGGAGCATTTAGTTGTTGAGATAATAGCTGATGGCCTTCAAACTCAGCCACACTGTTTATGTCTGTTGTGCAAACACAAATTGGTGGACTTCCTCTTTTTCTCTCTCTTAACAAATGCTTATTGTACCATACTGTTTCCCCCCTGTCCCTGATTCCCCCCTCTCTGGTTTTTCCCTTCAAACAATGGATCATAATTCAGACAGGAACCAGCTGCTTCAGCAATTACATTAATATCTGTTCCAGAGTTTATTGGTCCGCCGACCACTCTAATCAAGTCAAAGGAAACGAGGCTATCCCTCTTTGTAACGGATAGCTCACCCTCAATCTGCTTTGACTGAGAATGGATGTCATTCCTCCGCCATTAGTGCTGTAGTGTACAATGTTCTTCTTAACCATTACATCCAGGCAAGGCAAGCATGAGTTATGGTGTCAGACACACAGGCAGCTCTGAGCAGTCGACGAGAAATCAGCAGCACCGTCCCTGCCAGCGTGCCTCTGAGCAAGCCAGGCGAGACGAACGGCCTCAGTGACCGCAGCGTTGCATCAGCTGCTGTCACTTTACGTACTTTAGTGACTGCATTGTGTGAGAAGAAGGCGCCATTATGTGTTAGAGAGAGGCTGAGTATAGTCCGAGTTTGTTTGGGGAGCTGACGAGGGGAAGCAAAATCCTGACAGTGCAGTTGTGGCACCAGTCCAAACAGAGCCACAATGTTCAATGGCAAGAACAAGTCGTTATTGTGTCACACTCTGAGAAATACTCTGGGCTGCAGCAGTGTGTGTGTGTGAGACATTGTCCGAAACAACAGGTCATTCAACACTACTTCCTTTATGAAACCTCTGCCAGCTTAACTTTCTCACTTCTTTAGCAGCAGCACTGATCAGATGCATGGTGATTGTTCCAAAGCAACAATCACACAGGAGTGTAATTTGCAGGATTTATTTTGGGCAAAAGGTAGCATCGGTTAGAGGATTAGTTCAACATTTTTGGGTAATATGCTCAGTCATTTTCTTTCCGAGAGTGAGATTACTATCAATATCAATATCAGTTAAGTGTGTGTGTGTGTGTGTTTAAGTGCGAAGCTAAAGCTGTGAGGTGATTCACTTAGTAAAGCATAAATAAACAGCTAGCCAGCTCTCTCCAAAGTTCAAAAATACATCTACCAGCACCGTTAAGGCTCACTACTTAACATGCTCTGTGTCTTTTGTGTAATCCTTAAACAAACAGAAACGTAAAACAACAACCTGTGGTGAGAGTGAGTTATGTGCTCTAACTGTTTCTTGGTGTGACGAATCTGAAGCCTCTGGGAAAATGAAATGGCCGTTATTCAGTATTTTCTGACATTTCATAGACTGACAGACTGAGACTTATTGAGTGACAGTCAACATATTAATTTATAATGAAAATACGAAAATGGGGCTTTAACAAATTATTAATTCCAGTATTCTCAATTAAATGATTGATCATTTGGTATAAGAATGTAAATCACAGATGTGGCAGTCAACTGTGATGTGTTAAGATTTCTTATGTTTTATATAATTTCATAGAAGACTAGAAAAAACTGTCACATTTTGACTTAAAAATGACTTTTATTTGTTGTAAAATTAGTGGCGAATTCTTTTTCTGTTGATCAGCTAAACAATCGACTAATTCGACATCAGCTCTAAATGAAAATATCCGTTTTTCTGCATTTAACGCTGTTTAAGATGATCTTTCTTTAAGTATCCCAAATCTTTAAAATGTAAACTCACCAAAAACAATTTAAACCATAAAACCATCAAACATTGGCAGATAAATATGAAACTATCCGCTGATTTTAGCGTTCAAAATGTGAAAAATTGGTTGGTCAGACTGAAAGCGGTTCGATGTCCCTTTGACAATGTGAAAAAAAGCACTGCTTGAGGACATAAAACACTTCATGATTTAACAAGACAACTTGTAAAATAGAGTGCCCTGATGGCTATTGGTGATATAAATGTTCCTTCCATTAAGTATCTCTTGAGATAAGCAAGCCAAACAGTATTTCATCCCTTTCAGCTGTTGTTGGCCGCTCTATTATCCACAGCAGCTGCCCAATTTTTAGGACATTCCTTGCTGTCCCTGAAAGAAAAGACCTGTCTTTCAGCCTGAGGACGAGCACTGTGCTGCGTCCATCTGCATTCAGTGAAGCTCCTCTGAACACTGCTTGTATATTCCTCATCAGTCTCTCCTTTAACAGCGCTGTGGGGCTCATGACTCGGTCATGATCATGGCACCGTTCAATCTGCAGCAGAGGCACTAAGTGCTGCTGAAGAGCAACCACTTGCTTCCCACAAAGGGAAGGACGACGCTCTGGGACAGGCAGTTTAGTGACTAGCAGAGCATAAAATATTCACAAAGAAAGATATGAAGGGTGAAAAAGGTAACTCTGCCAGAGAGCGTGTGTTGTTGATGTACATCAGGCCTGGATGCCTCAAGGCGAAGAGATTCTTGAGCAGAAGGTACAGAAACAAGTATAGATGTATGCAGTGATTCTCGGGGTGGTGTGATGTCCTATAAAAAGGCTCATGTGGAAGGTTTTTTGCCCCCACAGCACAGCAGACCTCAGTATATCTGCAGCGGATTGATTGTGTTTGTGTGTTGTTGCAGAGATTACTGGCTTTTGTATCTCAATTTCTGGTTTGTATTCCATTTTAATACCATCCCACATTATAAGGTGTCATCATGAAGCCTTTGTTGCAATAGAACAGCTGTATCATTATTGCCATTATTATAAATGTAATTATTATATTCAAAAGGCATTTCAGTAGCCAACGGGCGGCTGTCGACCACTGACAGCAGTTGGAGAAACTTCTGTAAGCAGAATCTATTGATGACATTACAAGTGATTGTGGTTGTCAATAAAGATTGGCAAAGGTTATTGATTATTTAAATCGCCCTTCAGAAGTAAGCTCACTTTAAGCGAGCAGTGTTTAAAGATTGACAAACCATTTTCAATATATTGACTTTCCTTTGTGTGTGTGTGGATTTAAGGTAATCTTCATATTGAAGCTTTAGCTGTTCTGGTATACTGTAGCCTTGTTCTGGGTTTCGTTTGTAAAGGTGTTCATGATCTGCGAGACTGTTGTTACACAATAAATGTAAATGGGTTTTTTTATGGGGTGCTAAAAGCACTGAAGAATCACATTTGGAAAAAAAATACCTCAACATTTGACCTCACAGTGAAAAGCTTTTAAAACATCTTATCTTTTAGAAAATAGTTCCCAGTGAGGAGTGTGAGCTCTGTAGAATATTCTTAGTGATTTGGTGTCTTTTTTTTAAAATGCCACAATCTATTTTCCATTCACCCACTATTAGTGCGGTGGCAGCAAAAGTCTATCAAAGTCAAACCTCAGCAAATAAAAAAGGAACTATCTGCATGTCTAGATACCACTAGGGGTAGCGGTGGGACATCAGTTTGCACTCTGTTCTTTGTGTCATGCTTGGCTGTCCAACCATGTCCGCATCTGTCTTGTAATATCCATGAAACCCTGCATGTTGTTTTAGTTTTTCCTGTAGTTGTAGAAAATGTAAAAATAGTAAACCACTATAAACCATAGCGCATTGATCCACTATACCATTCGGCAGCTGTGGCCTTGATGCTTGAATGAACAGAAGGATTGTTCCTTTTAGGGGTGGTTGTGGCTCAGAGGCAGAGCAGGTCGTCCTCAAATCGGAAGGGTTGTTGGTCCGATCTGGTCCTCCTGGCCACGTGTAAGTATCCTTGAGCAAGATGTGAACCCTAATTGCTCCCCCGGATGCTCACAGCATTTGTGTGTGAATGTGTATTGAATGAGTTAGTTTTGTTGGGCTTTGCCATTCATTGGTGTTGCGTGTGTGAAAGGGTGAAATGGTGGCACGTAGTGTAAAGCGCTTTTGAGTGGTCGAAGACTAGAAAGGCGCTATACAAGTACATTTACCAGGTCCATTCCCTTAATGAATTAATCTGTGACTTAGTTCTTTGATTAATCACTTAGTTTATAAAATGCCAATCACAATTTCAAAGAGATTCTGTGTACAATAGGGTCAAACAAGAAAAGAAAAGCAGAAAATCCTTACATTTGGAGAAGCGGAAACCAGCATACATTTTGCATTTTTCCTTGGTAAATGATTAATTGATGATCAAAATAGTCGTCAGTTCAACTAATCAGCACAAGTGACAGTATCTAGTCAATAAGAGGAGGTGCAATCAATCAATAAGGAGATCAGTGCATAAAGATAATCTTGGTGACCTTTCAAGTAGATGGTCCAGTTTAGTATGACACAGTATCAACATCTGAGGAGTGTTCCCACTGGTGCGAAGCTTAACCCTAGCTGTAGTATTAGCAGGGTTGGGAGGGTACCCTAATCCAAGTATCAGAATATTGAAGTTACTCAATTACTTTCTGTTACTTTTCGATTACCTCAATACTAAATATGCAAATAAAGAAAAAAGAAAAGAAAGATCAGTAAGAACTTTATGTATTGTAGTTGTCTTCTTAGAAAGATTTTCAGCACTAGAAAAAAGTGTCCTGTGGCTTGTTTAAAGGAAAAACTTTTCATTAAGCAAATTTAATTAGTAACCTATGGACCATTTTCACTGCTGGAAGGCAGAACTTTTACTGTACTCTGTGATGTTCCCCCTTTCTGCTTTAAAGACAAAATAATGGAGAGATTTCCACCCAGTGAAAGCATTTTTCAGTCCATGATAATGAATTAACAACAGATTAGCTATGGTTTCACTGAGAGCAGAGTGGTGTTGTGAGACTCGTGGAGTGCTGTAATAGGTGCGCACTGCACATGTGGATGGTAGTATGTTCTGTATTTGAAAATCCTGCTAATAATCCCCATTTTTACTGTAACTGTAATCTAATGACATATTCTGTTTCTGTAAGTGGAATTGATAAATCTGATTTCAGTTTATTAAATGTGAGGATTTGCTGCTTTTCTGTCATACATGATAGTAAACTGAATATAGTTGGGGTTTTGGACTGATGTTTGGGTAATTACAATTATGTTTCACTGTTTTCTGACATTTCGTAGACAAAAACATGAATCACTTAATAGAAAAAATAATCTCCTGCTGAAAAACTTTTCTCAATGTGCAGTTTTCATCCTGTTGAGCAAAGAAATTAAAGACTACAGGACTTCATGAACCTTTTACCAATGGGAAATGTATCCCATGCTATCGTTATCCATTATTTTGACCGCATACTCCACAGACCCGCCTCACAGGTCACAGACAGCACTGTTCACTTTGACACGGATTCGCTGCTGGGCTTAAATGTCATTTCACTCCCGGCTGATGAGGCCAAATGCAGGCCAACGTAGATACGAGATGAGAGCAGTGGAAGGGATGGAGAGTGGATCAATAACCTGAGGGAATTAATGTAGAAGTGGAGACAAAGAGACGGGGTGTTGGAGAGAAGCAGGGATGGAGGTTGAGTGTGATGCATTCACTGACCTTTACTCCATTTGGGACCTCATCTGTAAAAGGTATCTGGAGGCTGTCATGGTGTGTCAACCAACACCAGCATCACTGTTCTGCCAGCGGCGAAGCTACCGCAGGAGACAGTGACACCTACTTGGATGATCTAAACAGAAAACATCTTCACTGAAAACGTGTGCTGCACAGCCGTTTGTTTTACACGTCCAAACATTTCCCGCACAGCCCATTTGAGTGCCACCGCTCTGCTGTAAACACGCAGACGATGATTTAAGTTCGGACCCGGCGCACAGGCCTAGGCCCATCCATCCGTCCATCCATTCATCGTCCCTTTGCTGCTGTTGCTTACTTCTGGGAATGTTTGAGCCCTCGCAGCGGCCTTGTCTGCTTTCTGTGACAGCGGCTGATTCATTCCAGACGGTGTTTACTGTTGAAACTCTCCACAATGACTCTCGGAATTGTTGCGAGCCAGACTTCCCTGCGCTTTTAGAACTCAAACCTTTAAATGGTGATAACGCTGTCTGCTTTCCTACAATCCTGAATACCCAAGTTTGACTCATTCAGGCGTATGTTTTGACAGCGGAACAGCCGGTATTATTACAATGTCACATTTCAGGTGATGTAGCTGTTTAACAAAGCATACTTCTCAATTAAAGCATGTTAAACTAAATGTGCACTTTTGGCATTTCCCCAAGAAGAAGTGTTTGGATAAGTCAAGTTTTAAGTTACAAGAACGGATCTGTTGACTAGATGGTGTCAGGAAGAGTTCTGATTTAAAATCGTTTTAAAAAACTCAGTAACATTAGAGAAAGACATTACAGAACAATGTTTAATGATTCCCAACAAGAACAATTTATGGCTTGAAAGGTGCAAACAGAAACCCACAATTCGAACCCTCTTACAGCTAATAAAATCCATTTTACGGAATCAACATTCTGTGGCACGCTCGTCAAAAAGCTATATAAAGAGTGCATTAGAGGGCCATTCTGGTCAGTTTACATGTTCTTTACATGCATTAAGCTGATTGCAGACCCGTCTGTTGAGGCAATAGAGCAGCAGTCTTGTGTATATATGTTTGCACAGCTTATCTGCCAGTGATATGACAGGCAGCCTTTTAACTCAATAAAAGGAGAGATCATAAAGTTAAAAAATGTACACTCGCTGCCAGCTGATTTCAAAACAAAAAGACGTTAGTGATTACTTTTAAAGAAAAAACTGGGTCAGTCACAGCTTAAATTAAGTTTTTTTATTTTTCTGTGTTCAAATTCATAATCTTAGATCCACAGACAAATCCCCCCGTTTCCAGGTCTGGATTAAAGTCGAATGATGATTGAGCGTTTGCAGTCCGGGGCTCTAAACGTAATTTACTCTTTGTGCCTCGCTATACAAATAAAGTTTATGTGCTCGCCAGTAACCGCACAGCTGGCGTGTTCGTAAATCGGTGCCTACCTTCGCCTGTTACCTCTGCGTGTGAGTGTGTGCACGCTGGAGGCAGAGCCATCGGAAGCTTTATTTCCCCAGGCTCTCTCTGCTCCAATCAACACACATGGAGCTGATCAATACTGATGCATGCACTCCTCGAAGCTTTAGAAAAACAGCTGGGAGAGTCAGGACTAGGTGTATCTGTCCATGAAAATAAAGAATCACATACTCATGTTGGCCGTGCAGCAAACATAACTAAAACGTGTATATATATATATTTTGCGTTAAATGTGCTATCAACCTTGGGCGCCGTTTAGCATTTTGGGCTTTTGGCTGTAATATTTTTGTTGAAAGTGACTCAGAATAAGAGCAGCAGGAGATTGAGCTTCAATTTCTGGATTAGAAACCAATATTGAGGCCTGAAAAGAGTCCAAGCCACAAGGCAGGAAAGAAAAATGGATGAAATATTTGTTTGACCTGAGAGTGACATTTTATCCAAGAAGTGATTTTCTCCTTCTTTCAGTAAAGAGCAAGTGGAAAGGGAAACAAAGTGATTCAGAGAGACGCTGGGATGTGAATTACTTTTCATAGGTGCCTGCAATGGGGGACTGGGGAGCAAGAGCAGTGCTGGAAGGTCAGTCCAACGTGGTGCAGCCTGAGGGGAGGAGAGTTCAAGAGTTGAGGCCGGGTGGAGCATCGACCCGATTGCTGCAGGAAGGAGAGAGATAATCGGTGAGCAGTAAGAGAGCAGATGAGGGGATTTCACAGACGTAACAATTGCTTAGGAATGAACTTGTCGAACTCAGGAAAGAAAGCTGCTGGTGTGACATGGGCAAATCTGTTCTGTCAATACAGCACGTAAAAGTGATGAAAAACAGAACATTACTTATTCATGCCATTTTTTAGAACAAATCGTTGAATTACACAGCACATCAGACAAATCTATCCAACACTGTTTATTCAGAGGTTGTTTTTTTTCTTTTTTGGATTTGACAGATAAAGAGATGAGACTGGAGTACAGTTGAAATGCTTCTTTTTTTTTCATCCCCTCAACAACAATTATAAATACGCCGACTGGCACAGTACTGAAATTCAGAGACAATGTTTTTTTTTGTCTTGTCTGCAGGTGGTGTGGACAGTATTTAAAACCAAAGAGCACAACATTGTGAGCACTGAGGGGGTAAAATAAAAGAGCTGCAGACGAACATTTGAAGAAAATGCTTGGGCTTCATTCAACAGTCTAAATGCCTTGTGTTAAGAGAGTGTGAATTACTGCCTGTTTAGAAATGCATAAGTTAATTCAGAGAATACATTTCTTGCTGGTGATCAATATTTTGACTAAATTAATGAGCACATGCCTCCCCCTAAAAATCCATGAAAATACTTTAATGCAAGACTTGGCCACAGTTATGCCAACTTTATTTTTTAAGGCTAATGTGTACAGACTTATAGCAGGTCTTTGAATATATTTACTACGGTTTCCTTTTTAGATCTGACAGCTTTTGTATAGGGCTGGACTAATGCAAGAAATGGAGCTTTAAGCACATTATGTACATCATCAATTTAAGCTTATCACCTTATTATTAGTTTAGGCAGCTACAGTGCACAGCTGTCAACTAAAGCATTAACACAATGCTAACTTAGTTGTCAATTAGTTATAAATACTACGTAGGGCACAAAGACTTTTAGAATTGCAATTTAAATCCCAATCGCAAGTTTAATCAGAAAAATGATTCAATATCTTCCTCAAACCGTTGAGCCCTACTTTTGTCCACATACAGTAGCTCGTGTAAAGATGGCAACATGTCATGGACTGATCATTTTGAAGCATCCTTTATCCAGCCAGTAGAAAGTTAGTAGAACTTTCCTATATGAGATCTGAAATAAAAGACAAATATAGACTGTTAAATGAATAGCAAGCAAGAGCACTATATAAGCAGCATGTGGGGAAAGGCATTTTCAAAGACTAAAACTCTTTTCTCACTTCCTACTTGTCTGATACAGTAGGTTTTAGTAAGCAGTAACGTGGCACAATTAATCACAGGGTAATTGTGGATGAAATACTACTTTGTCACCAGGAATGGTTATGAAGCTATTACTACCGTGAAGTTCACATCCTTCTCGACCATCTCACCAGACCTGAGTTTAAATTCTTACAAAGGGTTATCAAAGTGTTGTGACTCGCTTGATTTGTCTGGCAGACGGGAACCACTTGAGCCGTCCGAAATAAGCTGCAAAGCGGTTCCCCAGACCAAATCTCATAACACTGCAAGTGGGTGATCTGCACTTTGCACTGAACAGTGACTGATGAAACATAGCAGAGCTGGACAGTGAGACACATCTTTAAACTATCGAACCTTAAACTGCATGATTAAAATTAAACTAGTCTTTGTTTTTGTACATGACCTCCCATTCAATTCCAGATCCAGACACATCATGTTGGTTTCCTGCGAGACTTATTCACTAATTTCTGCACAGAAAAATAACTGAACCAAATGATTACAAGTAATCAAGGGAGAGAGTTTTCACACCAGCCAGAGCTGATTTCTCATTTGGGTGTTTTAAATGACAGAATCTGTTGGGAGCACACCTGGGGAAAGAAAAAACACTTTGAGCATTAAGTTGATTTGGATTTCATTCTTACAACATCCTAAAATGGGAGGACCATGCCCCAAAAATAAAGGCCTAACATATTCCCAAATCAAATTCTGAAGTATGAAAATGTGTCAACGTCCAAACAGTTTTTTGAGTGAGTCGTAGTTCCTTCTCATGCAGTTGCTGGTTGTGATTTTTGCTGTTGTTTGCACCCCAAACAGTATGAATACATTCTATTATTAGTCCTTCTGTCTCGACACGTAGGAGCTCTCCGCCAGGAAAACACGGAGGTCACTTCTCTAGTGACAACCGCTATCAGATATCTACAGACAAATAAAACTTTTTGTTTTTCCACATACATGTTCATACATCTTTTATAAAATAAATCTTATATTTCCAAGTATACAATAATAAAATGATGCACTCTGCAGAAAAAAAGGTAACAGGAAACTCCATATATACACATAGTATATTATACTATTTTGGCAGACAAGAACATGGACAAGTTCAGTATTGTAAACAGCTCTTTACTCTCATGACATTATTGTCCAATTTTTTCCTCCATTATTTCCTCGCTCCCTCTGTTCTGTTACATTCATAACTCCAAAAAATTGTGCTTTAAGAAATCTCTTGCAACGATCCGAGGGCTCTTCTCTTTTTATTTGTCTCCTCTGGTAACACCCCGGTCTGCTGAGTAGAAGTGCACTGTCTCTGAACAGTAGGTCAATGTCTTAAACGGTCACGTGGCTGGTAGTTCCCTCGGCTCTCCCAACTCACCCAGGAAATGAGAGACTGGGTCAGAGGAGTGAAGGGAGGGCGGCAAACTGATACATTAGGACTGTGGATGGTTTTATGCAAGGGGAAATTAGGATTTATGTCTGTCACTGATAATCATCAGTGTTTCTACATAACATCCATTTCAGCATGTTCCCCAAAACTTCTCTAAAGTTCATGTGATCTGAACTTGGGTAGAATTTGTGTCCTCGAGTAGTGGTGGAATTTTATTGATGATTACAAGGCAGACGTCTGAGAGGTTACAGCTGTGCTTGGGATACAGGAATGTACACGATGGAATGTGGAAAAATACTGGTGTGTGTGTGTAGAGCTGTGATGCCAGGATAAAGACACAAAGAGCTTTGGGTTTTGAGCTCAGTAGGCAGGAACAGAGTAGAGGTCCGAATGTGGGTGCTAGGAGAGCACCAGAGCAGGACTGCGGGTCTTCAGTTTTCCTCATCAGTTAGCTCCTCCTCTCCTGTGGCCTTCTCGGGAATGGCCCCGAGGCTGCGTCTGCTCTTGGATTCGGAGCCGGAAGAGTCGCCTCCCGGTCTGCCTTTACTCAGGTTACAGGTGAGCGCAGCATAGTGGATCTGCTTGAGGTTCTCCTGGACTTCACTCCTGGCGTGCTTCAGTAGGTCTGCCTGACCCTGAGGGGGCAATGACAGATCAAAGCGTTAGAACAATCACAGCAGCGTAGGAGTACATGAGACATGAAGGCAAGCTGTGAAGAAATTGGGTTAAGCCGCTGTCAGACATCAGCACCTTAATATGTAGCTGTGATGGCAGTTACAGCTCTGTCCAATGTCTGTATAATCACCTGAATAACTTTTACGTAAAAGGCACGGCAGTCTCATTTGATCAGGGCTAGTAACATTTTCAGCAAGTCTGGATTAAATGTCATCACATTAATGTAAAGGCCACAGCAGCACAAGGTTAAATACACAGAGGAATTGAACACACATCTTAAGCTCTGTAATAAATGATCATTTAATTATCATCATCTTCTATGCACAAAGAAAACAAAATCAATCGATTGAGCTGCAAACACCCTAAAGTTGATGTTTTCTTTTCTTGTCTATAAAAATGATATTTCCCCTCAGAGTCCAGAGCAAAAGTGGTAAAAAGAGAAAAAATGTGAATTCCCAGTGTCTTTTCATTCTGTGTGTGTGCACTGTTGAGCATTATACAGGCAGCAAAATTTAGCATCTAAAATGAATGAGAATATATTAGGAGACTGTTGGAGGAGCCTCTCTTGAACTGACAATGGTCATTAATTAAGGCAAAATAAGTTTTAATAATCATCACTGATGCGTCTGTGATATCATTTCTTTCCAACTCAGCAGTTCCCTTCAGTCTCTCACACCAGATGCCGTATATGCACTGTTGTCAATAAAGGTTCTGTCATGTCTGTATAAAGCCATGAGGAACCTTTACACAATGGACGCCCATGTCTGAATGGCAAGACGTCATCACTGTCACGGCTAGATAAAGCCAGGGACGTTGGCTACTCCATGTATGAAAAGAGCTTCGGCTGCCAGTTCAAAGCTTTGTTGGATAGTAGCCATTATTCAATCTCCAAGACCTTCAGTTGATAGCTTGGTGTACTTGTAATTAGCAAAAAACTCTCAAGTCTGTTAAGTGGTAAGACTGCCAACAATAAGATCTTTATACGTAAGAAGAGCCAATTTGATAATTGCATAATTAACACATGCAAACACAAATAAATATGCAGAAGGTATTTATTAATGAATGACCTTCTTGGCAGTGGAGGTTAAAATATAAGGCGTGGCAAAAAAAATCCCAAACATTCTCTTTGCCACATATGAGAAATATTAGAACAATATTGTTACTAATATTGTTACAATGGATTTGAGACATATTAATAGGTTTACAAATGATCAGGGATGCAGCAGGGAGGCAGGACACACATTACCACAGTCTGTGGACATTTTCAGTATTGAAGGGAAAAAAGCAACTTAAGGGTAAGTAAATTTGTATTTAAGACACTCATCCTCACATTTCCAACTAAAACCACACAGTGATAGACACATGAAGTTCCCAGAGAGGAACGGCAGCTAGTAGCATTTATCTTGCAGGTTGTTGCTTATTATCTGTGTGTCTGTCCCAGAACATCAGTGGATCACAGGAATAGCACAAAAGCCCCTTCATAATACTATAATAATATCAGAGACTAGCTTGTTTCCAGACCTCTGAATCACTGGTCACATCTAAGATTTGTTCAGCGATTCAAATAGGTCTAACACTGTGCCTGCCCGACCAATCATAGCCTTGTAGGCAGGATTAAGAGTATCAACATTATCTTTCTGCATAGCTTGCAAGCTGCCATGCTAGATTTATGAAAATGGCAACAAGCATGGATGAGATTGATGGAGCTGCAGAACTTATAGAAAAAACAACTCTAAAATCAGCATTTCTTTAATCAATGTGAATACACTGAAATAAAAAAAACTGCTAGCAACCACCACTGTGACTTCGGAAGGACCAATAAGTCACTCAGTATTGATTGGTTGAGGCTAAACAACAGAGAATAAATCCCCTTCTTAATAAGGAATCAGCTAACATGAATACATGAATGTCAGGCTGGACCAACAGAAAGGCAGTTCAGTTAGTCAGATTATCAGGGTGCTCACCGGCAATTTATACAGACGAAACCGCACTCTAATAAGAAACTGTTGGAAGACATAAAAAAGCAACATTTACCAGCCACAACGGATCATTGAAAGAGACTGCACATCCCATAAGCCCCCCGACTTTGTTTTCAAGCCCCTGTGTGTGCACTTCCCATGACAACTGCGCCTGGAAACTAGTCTCCTGCTCAGCCCTAACAGGAGCTGTCATATAACCGGATTAACACAAAGATTCCAGCAAATGCAAATGTCCATGAGAAAAAGAGAAAAAGCGCCCAAGGTCACTGACCCTGAACTCTGACCTCCTCTAATCCTCCGTGTGTGTTGCAGGCGTATGAGAAGTAACACATTTCAAATTACAGTGTGCAATGTGGCAACTACACACTACTCAAACAGAAAAATACAGAAAACTTGTGTATTACATGTTGGAGTGACACAGTAGTCACTGGTGCACTGCCGGCTATGAATGAAAATCTCACCTTCAGTATGGTGATGTTCCATGTGAAGCTCTCAACCGCCTTGTGCAGTTTCCTGCCCTTCAACCCTTCCTTCACAGCCAAGTCATGGAGGTTCTCGTGAAATTCCATCGCTGAGAGAGGGAGAGAGAGAGAGACAGATGAGAGAGAGTGTCTAGCCGGTCTTTATGGTTGGAATTCATGCTGGTTTGTGAGACAGAAGAGCAGTTGTGAGGTGACTGGAGTCTGGGAGATGTGACTGGGTGCTAAGCCTGTTGTCACTGTGAGGAAACACATTAGAGCGAAGACACTGGCATGTACTGTCAACATTTCACAGTCTCCTCCTGCAGCAGAGAGATTGAGTATGTGGAAGAGATTCCTCTCTGCTTACTGTACGTCTGCAGTATGATAATAGCTAGAGCCGACAGATTGCTGCTGTTGAAGGTGTACAGCATGTCAGATCTGAAAAAAAGTAGACATCAGGTGCAAATGCCTGTACAAATTAAGGAGACAACCTGAGGACTGGATTTGAGACGTGAAGAAGTGAAACTGTACAGGCATCTGCCATCACAATGTTACTATTTCTCACTATTTTCTGAATAGCAGATTTGACGAAGAACAAAAAAAAACCCATTATGGTAGAGGAAGTGAGACCAAATTGATTTCTATTCAGCAAGTGTCAGTTATTTGCAAGCTAACAAAGGAAGATGCATCCTGTTTCTCTTGGGTCTGTATTTGTTTTAACAGTCCACACGCAGTGTTCGCATTAATTTGCAATGTGCAGTTTGTGCCCTCCCTTCAGCGAGGCTATGCTTCAGAGTCATAAATCTGAAATGTTGGTAAGTAGAGGGTAAAGCACAGTGACACATCCCAATGAGGTGCTGATGGGATGTCGAAGGATAGGAGTAAGCAAAAACTGGTGAATTGGTACAAAAAAGACAGAGAGAGGAAGAGAGAAAGCAAAAAAGGCAAGGTAACTTAAAGCCATAGAAGGAAAGAAAAAGTGGAGTGGAAGGAAGCAATGGATGGATGAGAGGGAAAAGAAAGAGCCCCGGAAACGGAGAGAAAAGCAGAGGAGAGATGCAGTGTAGGCAGACAGACATGACGTTCTTTCACTGTGGATTAGCATCAAGGCATCGAACAGAGGAGGGATTTGTCTCCTGAGGAGCTTTCCCACCTCCTCTCTCCCTCTCTTTTTTTCCCCTTTGCATGACTGAATCTGAGTAAGGACATGTTTAATGTTGAGCTTGCTTTATAATGTAGCACTGACACTGCAGCAACAGGCAACCACAGCCTGTGAGGTAAATAAACCAAAAGGGAGCAGAGTTCCCAGTATGCACAAAGCCCAGAACTGCATAACACACTTCTGCACTGGAAAGTCCTACCGAGAATGCACACATTTCCGCTTGAAGCCCTGAGATCAGCTAGAGTCGGTCCTGGCCCCTGTTGGTGCTGTTGCCATGGAAACATGGTGTGCACGCGAGAGAGAGACCCCCTTCGTGTGAAATTGCCATAATAGGTGTGGGGTTGGGCTGTTTTCGAGCCTCAGCTGAGGCTACAAGTCTGCCACCAGATCTCAGGCGTGAATATAACCTCAAACAACAGACAGAATTTACTGGCACATCTGACACATTTATCATCTTTGAACCTAACACCACACCACTGCTCCTAAATCACACATTTCCTGTGTTGTAACAGACATGTCAAATTATTTCTTCAATGTCAGGTCACTATCCCTGTAACTACAGAGCTGCTGCTGTGCACGTGGACCATGACTATGCTGAAGAAGGTGCCCAGCTTCCTCTATCTCACACATATGCACACACATACACACACTGGAGGTTGCCTAGCAACATTTTATGGAGTCTGGCAGGAAAGAAAGGGGGAAGCTCATTCTCAGCAATGCATTTCAGACTCTGATCTCTGTGAGGTAATGCTGCAAGACGGCAACTGTACAACAAAGACGGATGCTTGTGCATCTCACAGCAACAAACAACTACAGTATGGACCAGCATGACCTGAATTATTCATTGGATTGATTACTGATGAATCTTTTAACAAGAGATGATTCCATCTACTTGTACCATAGAATGCCTTTATCTATATAATTAACTTTATCAGACAGAATACTGAAGAAATGCTGGAATCCATGACTGATTAATAACAATGACAACACAACAGCTACATTTTATCACTTGTTTTCATAGTCAATTAATCGGTTGGCTATTTTCTCAATGAAGTAATCATTTAGTCTATGAAATGTCAAACAAATGTAAAAAAAAAAAAACACTCAAATTTTTCAGAGCCCAAGGTAAATTTTCAGATTACTTGTTTTGTCAAAAACATTTTCTATCATACATGGCACTGAAAGCAAGGAATCCTGGCATTTGAGAAGCTGAAACCAGCAAATGTTTGGCCTCTTTGGTCGAAAACTCAAACAATTATTTGGTGATTAACTGTTCTATCATCAAGCTCTAATATTAACTGTAATTTACGGCACCTTCAGGTGGAGATGAAGCATTCTGCAAAATGTCACTGCAGCACGACTCTGCACACCATCATTTTTCACATGTATGTAGGATAGGTCAAGGACACATTTCGTTTCATGTATGTAAAATGCTATAAATGCTGTATTTACCGTGAAACCTAACGAATAAATGATCTTGGGGAATCCACATTAAAAAGATTTTTTTAACTTGTGTAACACAAACATCAGCTCTTTGCTTTGTGTTCTGCAAAATGTCACTGCAGCGCCACTCTGCGCACCATTATTTTTCACTTGGCATTTAAGAACATCTTCTGCACTGATCTTGTTAGTCTGCAGCAGGTTCAGCCATCCAGCTGCCCTGAATGCTGATTGGAACCTAAGTGAGTGTCGGGTGAGGGAAGTGACATCCATGTTTGAGCTGCAAACACCTGACTGTTCTCTGACTCTGCCTTTGTGGGGAAAGTGGCCCCTGTCTGAGCTGATGTGATGGATTATTCACAACTTTAATAGCTGTTGCTGCTGGAACGTTCTGCTTGCAGTAAAGAGGGAATTGGGTTTGTACTGACCCAGTTTCTGCACAACAGACAAGTGCTTTAAACCACACCACATGCACACATTGAAATACAAACATGTACATGAGCACACACACACCGCTGGGATAAAATTATGTTTCGTTCAGGATGGAAAATAAGTCAATGTTCAAGTTCATCAGTTTGCCATCTGTTGTGTCCTAGTTTGCAATTGTCGGTTGTTGAGTTTTCTTCAGCTGATTTTAGATAATCATATATAATGGTGCTTTGAGACCAAAAGCCCCACAAAGCTTGTGTGGAAGCCTTTGAAAAAAGGTTTGGACCACTTGAACATTTTCATGGCTGTGTTATTCGTTTGACTATTGTTTCATATAAACAAATGATTCATTCTGACAAGGCGTTTATCAATAAGGGCTAGAACTCACTGAGCAACACAAAGGATAGTTACATCAGATCCTGTTGGGTTTCCAAATGCACAACTCATGAAATGGAGTGTCACTTTCCCTCAAACAGAACCTACTGATAATGAAATGCCATTTTGTAAGAATGAGTAAGTAATGAAGTAGAACAAGATATAATAATTTCTGGCAGACCTCTCCTTCAGGCTTACCAACTTGAATTATTTTTAAAAAGTAATTTAGTCTCACTGAAGATGAGCAACAGGTGGAACTCAGGCACAACCGTTGATAATGTGCGTGTGTTCATGTGCTTTATAAATAAAAATATGTGTAATATTAATGTGCTGAGCCAACACATTTGCACACTGTACATATCGTAAATAATTTCTAATACTGTAGCTCTGTAAACTGCTAGAAAAACAGCAGGGGGTCTGGAAAATAGATAAAGAAAAGTGCTGACAAAGGCTGTACAGACGAACCGGGCAATTCTGATTAAAGAACGCAGATGCAACTCACTCATTTAATACAGTAGCCATTTCAAATTTCTCATGCTACAGCCAAATCTAACCCAAATAGAAAAAGTCCAAAACAAAATTCCCAGCTGCACAGATGTGAGCAGAGGCTTTAGGGGATCTTTCTGATAACAATAGGCTCAAGCACATCTTTATCCCAAAGCCACTGGCTGGTAATTGTTAAGGGATGGAAGGTGGTCAAACTGAAAACACCAAGGGAAAAAACTGCATGAAGCCTTTGATCTGCTTTTGTTAAAAGACACAGTCCTCCTCTCCGATGTGCCAAGACAATAGAAATTTAATATTTTATAAGTCATCCATCTGGAAACCAATAAAGCCGAGCCGTGGTAATGATGGTCCATCTTTCCTCCCTTCCACACTCAGGCTTACTCAGTCATAAATTAGCCTTCTATGCTACTTAGATGGGATTCAGTGCCAGACAATGCTGCATTATAAAGCACATTAATGTCAATATTGATTTTCTTCTCATTAACAAGTTTTAGCCATTCGTCTGCATTGAATGCAACATTTGTTACATTAAACAAGAATTGTCGCAGAATAAAGACTGACCTCTGAAAGTAACAGGAGCACAGATAAAACGCACCAGGCGAAGCGAGCTGTCCATCCTTTGACAGCATCCTTCGCCAATATTTTCCCTCGAGACTGCCTGTCCAGTCTGCATATTCCTGAATCTAGCAGAGCCTTCACTGATGAGCTGCCAATCAAACCTTGCTTCCCAGAAATGCTGAATGGAGTTACTTTACCCCTGGCCACATTAAGTCGTGATCTAACAATAGGCTAGAAAGCAATAAACAAAACACATTAAGTGCACATATGATAGCCTAACTACTATGGAGTGTCTGGTAGCAAAGAGCTATAGATGGACTCCCATCTGTTAGCTTTGATGTTGTCTTGCTCCAGTTCACTCATCTCTCTGAACCTTTAACCGAACCATTCTGATTAGAATACAGCACAGTGGCTGTTACTGGTGTGAATTAAACACCTCATTATGAACTGCAGCTTTTCAAAGGGAAATGGTGACTGGATCACGTACTTGAACGCGATTCAAATGGTAATTCCACTTAAATAATATAAGCAAAGCAAATCAGTTCTACCAAATTTCATAGTGTGTTTTTCTGTATTGTGTGTTTTCAGGGAGATGGTGGGGCCTCAGGCAATCATTTAGGAGCTGTCTAGTGGTGTCGGGAGTGCTGTCATTTTATGGTTATTCTCTTTCACCATCTGACCATTTCTTACCTGATTTTTGGGTTTGTAGAATTCTCTCATACACTCCTTCAGAGTTCTCTAGCAGAGTCTTGCTGGTCTGGATTACCTGAAAGGAGACAAACATATTGCTCACATTTGCCTTTATTTTCCACATCAGCAAAACTGGCATCCCACAATAAAGCAGGGAGCAGTCTCCGTCTGGTGGCCGGGTGTTTCTATCCGGGGAGGGCTCTGAAAAACAAGCTGTTATTACAGGCACGCTGGTGGGTGTGGTCGCTGAATTGCATTTTTGAAAGCCAAAATTAGAGGGAAGGAGACACAAGCAATTAGGATGTTTATTAAAAGTTCTTCTTCAAACAGGAACAGCAAAAATATAACAGTCAATCCTGATACTTGGTTTTGAAAAGCCTCTCTTTAAAAGAAAAGACAAATAATCAAGGTCATTCGATTATGATGAGAGTAAAACGTAAACATGTGAGTCATTTTGAAGCACACCACTACCGTGTTATCTGTGAAATTGCAGCTGTGAAAGATGCTAAGTTTAGCTCCTGTGGTGTTATGCTCAGCCTTAATTGAGTGCACAAACTCTGCTGACCTGCAGACTGTTAAAACTCTCATGGCGGCCATTAAGGCAGACTCAAAGACTTTTGGAAATCCATTTACATATTAAATGCCAACACCTTTAGTTTCCTTACACAAGGACAACAGCACAGTGGTGTTTCATGAGGTTAATGATGCATATGTAGCCTGTCAAAAAAAAGAGGTAAATAAGCACTTCAGTGAACAGAGAGCCTGACAGACCATCTGGATCTTTCTCTCTGATTATCTTATAGTAATAGCTTAATTGTTTCATGTGAAAGAGATGATATATATATATACAGCCAAATGTTGCTCTGCTTTTGATTTCAATTAGTGCCAGTCGAGTACTGGGGCCTTTTGTGTATGCAGAATTGTTATAATTGACTTGTACATTTACTTGTACACTCCCTAAGTGACTTAAGTGCACCGCAAGGTCATGTCACAAAGCCAGGCTGCCCTGCTCAGCTGCCAAGACAGAAGGGAAGGGAAGAAAAACAATTTTATTCAAGCTCAGTGTAACAAAGCCACTCTGTGAAAAAGAGCAGTGACCAACATGAGCCCCTGAGATCGATCTCTGGAGTGTGCCAGCTCTGTGGCCAGATAGAGGGGGTGGGGGTGGGGTGGGTGTCAGGAACAGCATGGAGGGAAAATGTAAAAAGTGGAAACCTTTCAGAAAAACAGGTGAACCAAGATTTTAATCAGTAATAACCTCATCATTTTGTTATCCTGCTGCTGGAAATCCTCACAAGAGCCACACTAATCGTGTATTAATGCCCAACACATGCACTAGTTCTTCCCGTCTGAGTAACTGGACAGTAAAATGTACAGTACAGAAATTACTGAGCCTTTTTGAAAACTACTGTATATATATATATATATATATATATATTTTGACTGCTTGTCACCAATATATAGGTTAATTGGCAGTGGAGTGCCACAGACTGTCAGGAAGTCACAAAGTACTGAGAGTCAGGTTTGAATCCTTTCATTAGATTTGTTGACAGTATGAAAAATATAGAATAACACCAGACTCTTTTTTTTTTTCTTTCTTATTCCACAAGTCCTACTGTAAAATCAAGCTATGATTAACTGCACAACTTTCAAACATCTCAGTTTTGAGATAATTGGTGAGGGCATGCCAAAGTTCAGGGGTTTCTAAAGACATATATAAACATGCAGCCTTCTTTTTTAGCATGATTGTCCATCCCCTAATATTGTGTACCATATGGGGCACAGATACAGTCTCACAAACCCATGCAGTGAATCACCATGTTCTGCTACAAGCAGTCATGACTAAGTGATTGTGGCTGTTTGTCACTCCGCAGCTGCAGTTGCGGCACTTAGAGCTGTCGCACACGCTGTGATTACTTCCCTGATGGGAGGAGAAATTACCGTCTTGGTGGCAGACGCAGCATCTCGAATGTATTTCAAGGCACATTCTAAAGGTAAGTGGGTGGACTTTGCCCCATTTGCACACTAAAGACTACCCCATGTAAGTGGTATGTTTAGTTGAATTATCATTACCCACATTTAACAAAAGACACAAATGCTCATTTATTTTTAAGGTGACATCAGCTTAGCAACCATTATGCATGTAACTGGTTTAAACAGGAATACAATTTTAACAGACTGTATTTATAATTAGACTATTTATGAGCTACTGGGGATACAGAGATGTTATGATTATTAATAATGATACATAAAAATAATATTTACATAATATATTTTAGTGCTAAAGAAATAATACATTTGTGTGACAAACAAAACAATGACTAACATATGGTCTTTGTATTTTCCTTGGTTCAATGTTTCAGTCACTGTGCATTCCTAACTCATCTCTATTTACAGGCAGTGCCCTTAGTTCATCTGTTGTGCACAAAAACAGAAATGAGACCATATTATCTAAGACCACAAACTGGCATCATGCTGAGTCTCTCCACCTTTTTCTCAGCGCACAAATGGGCAGGGATCGAGACCCAGATTCTATTTTTACCAATTAGGAAGCAGAGCCGGGTTACTCCCAGTGGTGGATTTTGACACAGTGCCGGAACTTCTAATTGTACTGTTTCATACATTATTTACAACTCTTTAAGTTTGGCTCTCCTCGTTTCATTGATGCCTCTGTACTTGTCAGCTCCCCTTCAGCAGTGCACCTTCCTGCTCCCCATCTCCTCTGGCACTCTGCTGATGATCAAGGCCTGCAGCCTCAAACCACTTAAGCCCTTACTCTCTTAATTTATTCGATTCTGGTCCCCAAACACCTATCAATGTTTTCTTTCTTCCATCCAACACAATTTTCCTGGCACTCTTTCCATCAGGGCCAATTAACTAGCCCTCTACTCCTGAGTCGGAGTAGAACAGAGGGGTCACCTTAATCGGTCTGCGTCTCACCAGCATCATCCCCTTTTTCAGGTGTTCATCTTTGAGTCCCAAGGGATGAAATGTGCCATAAAAATAACACAGTTGGGTACTGTTAAACACTTAATTGTGTTGTTGTTTCCCGTCACACTGTTTCTCCATGCACTGTCTCCAAAACAAGTTAAATTACATGTGAAAAACGTGTGTCACACAGGTGTGCAAACCCCTCGTCATTGTGTTAAATATAACCCAGAGAGTATATTACAAATGTATCAAACAACATAGTTAATATGCGGCTACCAACACCAAGAGTGCCCTCACCGATTTGTTTTTGCCTTACAGTGTGTTCTTCCTCTATGCATACTTTAAATATGCGACACCAAAAACAGCTGGGCTCAGACACTGATGCTAAACACCAAATCTGATCTTACAGGCTTGAATAAATATTCTGGAGACATAATGCTACAGCCAAAAGGACGGAGATAAATCTGATAGAACAAACTCTAATTACTGGATGCAAAATTATTCAAAGTAGTTCACTTGTTGCTCTACTTCTGCCAGTGGAGTTTTGCAGGGGATTTCTGCTTCCTGCCTGACATAATAATGGAAAGTCAACTTGCTCATAATAAAGAATCAATATAAGAGAACAGGATGTGTTAAGGATAACGGTGTTGTCTGGAAATAGCCTCAATGGCATGTTGCATAACTTGTGAACATTGATTTTATTACTTAACAGAGCTGCAGCCCCCATTACCTAACCATATCTGTCCAAAGCCAAGGTATTGATTTGATTGGAGTCAAACCTAGTTTACTTGGTTTGGTTTTCTTTTTCTTCTTGATGGATGGTTACATAGACGGTTAGATAGCACTACTGCCAAATCCCCCTAAACTACAGTTTGTATGTTGAGAAAGTGTTTTTAAACCATGACACAACAAGAAAAGAAAAGCACAATTACCTCAAAATATCTTGATTAAATCAAGTCTGCTGATTTATTTCTTAGTATCTTTTGTATTCATTGAGGTTTGTATAATTTAATATAAAATCCCCCTTTCATATTTCAGCTGCACGGATCAGTAAATTGTGTCCCTTGTGTTTTTAAGTATGGTAATTTATCTGATTCATCTGCGTGTATCACTTTCACTTCCAGGTGTTATTGCAGTGCAAATAAAGTGAACCACTACTGACTACTACTTACCATGTCATAGGTGGTTACGACTTTCTTCAGGACTTCTGGTAGCAGGCCTTGGGGCTCCAAGTTAGGGTACTGGTCAACAAGGTTGAACACCAGAAGGGGGCTGTTGTCAGTTCCAGTCAGTCGAGGGGAAAGGGCCAAGATGCACTGCTTCAGGTTAGCCACTGCTGAAAGGCCACACAGCTCTTTAAAGGACACAATGGCATTCTGCAGAGAGAAGAGAGAAATTACAGCAGGGCTCGCATGCAGTTATAAAGGCATGCCAAGCAAAACATGTGTCTAATGGCATAACCATTAGTAAAAGTATGAAAAGAAAAGAACGTATTCCATGTTGCTAAACTCTGGCATTGATCCACATTAAATATATGACCACAACCGCACAGAGTGGCACCCTGTAAGAAGAAGTGGCTGGAAGCTTTCTCATTACCTGTGAGAACTTTTATTTTGGCACTTGTTAGCTACTCATAAACACTCAATACTTTTGTCATCACATGGAAATGGAACAAGCACACACACACACACAGAAATCCTAACCTTCCTGTGAAAGGCCAAATTTAAACCCTACATAAACAACCGGAGGACAAACTATGACAGGATGGCTAAGACGTGTTATAGTTTCAAGGCCAGTGGCTTGTTATCACACAATGACTGCAATATAAACAGGGCTACCAAAATAAATCCTAATACAATGCCTGAAGAAACACAACATGAGACCAACCACAACGCAGTTCTCAAAATGTCATCTTTCTTTACAGAGACTTCAAATAAGGTCTGAAGACCACAAATATTACATAAATGTGACCATGAAAAAGACAAAATTGCGTTGTTTTCATGACCCATGTGTTGGCAAAGCTTGCTTAATATCAGAACAGGATTCAGGATGACACTGGTTTTGTCTGGATCATGAGCCATTAAAAACAGCAAGTGCTTCGGTTAAAACATGTTAACAGCTTGCTAAAGGCTGTGTTCATCATCTGTTGTAGCTGTATGTATTTTAACCTCATAAAACAATGGAATGATTCCAATGAGATTATTGCCTCTTACTTCCCACTGTAACCTTTTCTTATTTACACATTAGAATTTATGAATATCTATATAACATGGATCTACCATTTAAATCTCATCATAATGTTTTTCAACTTGTCTCCCTGCATCTGTTTTGACTATTGCACAACACATAATGATTAGATCAAATCTGATTCAGTCAAGCCTGGTGGTTTTGTGCCTCTCTTTCCAGGGTGGGAGCCTTTTTTGGATGCTCAAGATTCTTTGCAGTAAATCTGGATATAATCTATACTTGACTTGGGGTTACATTTTCTTTAGTCTATCCTTTCACAGAAAAACATTCCCATGCTAGAAGAAGGATTTCTTCCTTAGGTTATGCAGTTACCACATGTATTCATGATGATATTGTTGGCTCAGTAGTGCACATATCAGAGGCAAAGGATACTAGTGAACAGAAAAGCCATTTAATGGAGTTTAATTTAAATGTCTTACCTGCATGTTCTCTCTGAGGTCGGTGGCCTCCCTCAGTGGCAGCAGGGCTGTTTTGAAGACATCATCCACAGCCTTGATCACTAGCACTCTCATACTGGCATACTCTCTACTTCTCTTGCCCTTTCGTACAGACAGTCCCCTTTTGTGTGGTTTGCCGCCTCCTCTTCGATTGGTTATGGCCACATGAACAAACAACAAGGTATGTGGCAGAACTTCCCCTGTCAAAGATTGTAGCGGTACATGGCGAAATCCTGGTTGGAGACACTCAAAGGGGATTGTATATTGGCCGATAAATTCATCACCAATATAGTCGTCATCTAGCACCACAAAGCGCACCATTGCGAGCTCGGGGAGATTTATCTGGAACTCAAAGCTTTCATCAAACAGAGGGTTGTCCCCATTCTGGTTGACAGTTTTAGTCCTTTGTTCAGCGCAGTCAGCAGGAATGCCGTGTATTTCCACATACACATAGGGGTCTACTACGTCTCCTTTGGCACCTGAGCCTTTGGGTTTTGGGAAGTTCTGTCCACTGATGATCTTGATGTGTAAGAGCTGTGGGGAAACACCAGGCACTGAATCTTTCGTGTTGGCACTAAAATATGAAACCTGCTCCCTCATGATCGCTGGACGCAGCACATAGCCGCAGTTCCCATTCTGACGGAACCAGCCAATGTTTAGGTCCATCATCAGACCAGGGGTCTGGTAGTTCATTGCCACAATCTGGCAACCACACTTCCAGAAATCTTGTGGATTCATGTTGCTGGAGTCAATCCGCATAGGGCTAGGATAAACCCGTGCTAGGAACTTCTTGTTGTAGTTAACAAAGTCACCTGGGAAGTCGCTGGCGCAGCGACTGGCAAAGACCTCATTGAAAGAGCACAGCTCCCATTGCTTCTGGCTTTGGAAAGATGTTGGGAAGTCTTTGAACTCCACGGACTTACACAAGGTCACCAGATCAGAGAGGTCCTTCGACAGTTGGAATTTCTTGGGTGCGAAAGTCTGTTGTTCCGCAGACTCAATGCTCATCCTTTGAGACATCTCTGCCCCCTCGTCCTCATCCGTCACCTCACCTTCTGAAGCCGTGCAGTTCGTGCTCAGTTTCTTACCCTTCAGTAGGATCTTTCCCTTCAATTCAAATGGAGAGGGGAGGTAGCAGTCCTCAGGTTTTGGAGGATCTAGTTGAATCTTGTCTCCAAGGATCTTCTTTAGGTGCTGAAACATGACTCTCTGCTGCTTTAAGGAACAATGGTTTTCTAAACACAGGATCAGTGGAAACTCGGACGCAACAAAGGCATACTTGTTGATGACGTCAATGACGCTGCGAAAAACAATCTGAGATGTCATCGTGTGACCAGTGTAAATAACAGGTTCATTATCAGGCCCATCCCAAACATCCAGCTCTACACTGCGGCAACCCATCTTGAGGGCACGGATGTACCCTGTCACATCAGAGGGACCTCGAAACTGATCTTCTATCAGATATGTGTTGTGGGATGCATTGATGTAATAGTGGGACAAGGGCTGGTTCATGTCTTGGCATACTGTTTTTTGTTCAGGGTCAAATATATGGCACTCTGGAGACATAAGATAGTTGGTGAACCCATCAAGAGAAAGCCAACCCTTGAGCTGGCCCTCCTTAGACGGTTCATATTTCTGAATGACCTCTAAGCTGGTGTCTTCACTGCCTTGTGCCATACCCTGCTCTGCCTCCAGAAATATCATCAAGTCCTTGGTATCTAGAAATTCTTTGTTACTGGAGAACTGAACAAACAGAAAATAAATTTCTGGTCTGGTGCAAAGATCATGAAAGACCTCAATGAACTCCTCTTTTGTCACATCAGAACCCGTTTTGTCCTTAGCTTTGTGAAGCTCCTTGAACTTTAGTTCTATTTTCACATTTTTAAGTCCTGGGTTCAACTTTTTGACTAGCTGCACAGCAGCACATATTGTTATTTGTTTGTTGTTATTACTGTCTGCCTCATCAAACAGTTCGCCTAGCCACGATGAGCGCATGTTGTTCTGACTGCTCTCTATCATATTTAAGGTATGTTTCCCATAGGAGATCAGGTACCTCAGCCCTGTAACCCATATGTTGGCTACATCTGCAGTGTTTGCCACCAAGTCCAGGGACTCATAGTTCTCCCCAAAGATGATTGAGAAAGCACAGTCCTCTGATATCTGATCATAGGTTCCATTAGTTCTAAAAGTGTCCGTATTTTTTCCTGTCCGAACCTCCTTGATGGATTTTACATCAATTTTGGCCTTTTCTGATTCCTTCTTTGATGGCTCCCATCTCAATGACTGCATGTCGGCATCAAGGAGAAAGTAGCGGTGGTAGATGCGTGAATTGGATCGCACTTTCTTCAGCTCAGAGCCATCCACCATTGCACTGATGCAGTCGCTTGCACTGCTGATTTTCTTCTCAGTGGGCATGCTGCTGAATGATACAGTCTTCTTTCTTTCTTTACGCTGTCTTGACCCATCCTGCAGTGGATCAGAAAATAAGGCATAATTAAAAATTGTTCCATAGATACCAAGTAATAAAGTCATACGATTTATAAGACTTCAAACAATAAAAATAATAATAAAAAGTGAAAACCTTAAAACACAGTTTTTATGTTTTAACTTAAAGGAATATAATGCATTGTTCAGCTGAATGCAGGTTAGCTGTATAGTGGCTTGGTTTTCTTGCTTCTTGAAAAGTTAACAGTTAGAAGATAGAAGGGTTTTGCCCAACAGTGCTTTGCTTCTCATTAGTTATCAGTATATGTACAATTGTACATTTACTCAACTTTTATATGTCAGTGCAATTTTGAGATATTTGTACTTTACTTGAATTTATTTTATACTTATACTCTACTACATTTATTTCACAGCTATAGTTACTACTTACTTTTCAGATTTAGATTGTATAATAAAAAAGATGACCAGTTTATGAAATATGCATTGTTTTTGATTTAAGTACCCAACAGTATATATCTATCGATCCATTATCCATTCTCCTTTCCAGGGTCAAGAGACGGGGTATACCCTAGACAGATTACAAGTTCATGACAGAGCTGACACACAGTGGAACAACCATTCGCGCTCACGCTAACCACTGCACCACCCTCAACAATCTATACCATTGTTAAAATTACTTAATCTTCACTTGTAATGAAGTATTTTATTGTCGTGGTACTGAAGAGATCAATGCTTCTTCCAACACTTCCTATAATAACCCTGTGATTTATTGACATGTTTCATACCAGTCAATGTGTTGCTTGTGATTAGGGTGAAAAAGGACAGTTTTTTGTTTTAATTCAGTTTGCTTTTAACCCAACTTAATCAGACCATCATTCCATTAACTAACCTCCATCTCCAGTGCGATCACCACAAGAATTATATTTTCTTAACCAAATTTTTGCATAAAAGGAATAAAATCGGAGTACAGCAAAAGACAAATTTAACTTTAAATATATTGCCTTCAAGTTTTCAACATAAAGAGTTCAAGTAAACATCTACCTTATAGAACAATACAAAAGAACACCTGTCATGTCCTTCCTTCCTGGTCCCTCTTTGTTCCCTCTGAACATTTGCAGAACAGAATCACAGCAGCAACTTTGTTGGGTGACTCAAGGTAGCTGTCACTGTATATTATGAAGATACAACAGGAAATCTCCCTCAAGAGAGTATCGCCCACACAAATCCAGTCATCTTTAGCAGCCACATTCCTGACATTTCCAGCGAACCCTGCTCTTTCTGCTGCAGCAGGTTCCTTCAGCACAAGGACATCATTTTATATTTTGGATTATTCAATCTCATTTCACAAATTTACCACCAGCCAAACCCAAACCCTTGTTAATCACATTGTGGCAGCTTAATGGTACCACTTTATACAAAAGGAATGCATCATTTTGTCATCTGTGCCAATATTGTTGCCAATGATGTGTGCCAAGTTAGGAATTCCTTATGCTGCACTCCATTAGAAACCGTTGATCTTAATTTTCCTTTGGGGTTCAACAAAATGCTCAAATCCTTCACAGCCTCTTATGTAATCAAACTGAGATGAGCATACCACACATACTGAACGAACCAGTACTCATAAACATCGCAGTCTTCATTTAATAATAGGAAAGATGGGTTGTGTGAATGATTTGCATGTGTCTATATCTACACGTCTATAAATGCATATAGGATATATATACACACACCTTCTCTCTGACATTTACAACTACATCCATTTACAGCACACATTCAGCTGACAATATTCACAATAACAAATTTCACTACACAAAGTATAAGTTTGCCATAAGGTGAAAGTGTAGCGTATTATAATTACTTGTTTTTGACTCTTGTCCGTCTGCTTACTGTTGCCCTATGGTCTAACCACACTACCATGGCTGAGCAGTAGAGTTACACGGGGATTAGCTGTGCTACATCATGTATATATTTGCTTGCAATTGGACAGGATGCAGCATAAGCAATGGACAGTGACTCACAGTGCAGCCTGCTGCTGACAGCACAGTCAAATTAAAATGTTCATTTGTTTGCACAATTAAGACATCACAGTAGATGACATACAATTATATATATATATATATATATATATATATATATATATATATACACACATATACATACATATACATATATATATATATATACA